>NW_017307153.1:1571-4204 GCF_000935625.1 Nanorana parkeri
CCCCCCCGCCCCCCCCGGAGCCGATCCCGGGCCGCAGACGGGGCAGCGGATCCCGGGATTCAAGGCGAGTGGTCAGGGGGGGGGGAACCGGCGCCGGCGGCCGCGAACGAGCACATATAGACGATCGCCGTGCTATGGAGCCGCTAATCGCCTATATGTGAAACACCCGGTAACGGGTGTGTGCAATGGTCGGGTCTTTTCTGCCCGTGCGTGCCCGCTAGGGGGCACGCGCGAGCAGAAAAAAATTGCCATCTGGAGACAGCAACCCGCAAATTCTGCAGTGCCGTCCGTCCGTTTTTTTACTACGGGCGGACGGCAAGTGGTTAAAGAAGTCCTCAGTCTCTTTTTCTACAGCCCCAGCTAAATAACCAGGAAACACTGAGTGCTCCTCTCCTTTCAGAAACTCATGAATGAAGTGATGTATAGCACTTCCTGTTCATTCATAACTGGGGACACCTACTATATCCTCAGTTATTCACAAACACTGGAGTGATCAGCAAGCCAATCACTCCAATGTTTACTCAATACAGGGAAGGATTGGTAAATATTACACATATTTACTGATCCTCTCTGTTCTCCATCCTGAAGCGCTCTCTATTCCTAATTTTAATATTGCCAGTTCTGGAACAGGTGCCAACATGCGGTGGAGGCCAGAATTTTAATGAATAGCGGTCATCAGTGGTTTGTCAGGGGACCCTTCTGTTCGAAGTACATGGTCGCTAAAGCAACCATGAGTTTATAGCAGAAGGATAAAAGCCACCAACGTAAGGCATACTCACGTAGCCAGCTGGAAATAGTTGTGTTCCGCTGTGTGCCTTATGTAGGTGGCAGTGGCGGACCTAAGGAACAAAGGGCCCTGGTGCAAGATTTTTTTTTGGGCCCACCCCAAAAAAAACCACAAACATAGCGCTCTCCTCCTGCAGCGCCGGCTGTCACTTTCTCTCCTCCCCGCTGGGACACAGAGCAGCGCCCAGCGGGGAGGAAGGAAAGCACGGATACGCTGCTGTATCAGCAGAAAGATGGCACTTTTGGCATTTAGCCAAAAGTGCCATTTCCGGCCGATATCTTTTGGCGGCCGATATATCGGTGCATCCCTAATATTTACAGCAATGCAGAATGCCACAGGCTATAGAGGACTACACATCCCATCAATACTTTATATAACAATAGCATTTCTGTATAAAGTACTGCTGAGATTTGTAGTCCTCTATAGAGGGTGTCATTCTGCATTGCTGCAACATTACTTTATACAACATTAGGCTACAAATAATAATTATTTTAATGAATTATTTACCCCCCTTACCTCTTCTGGCTGGTCTTCTGTCTTCATCTGTTTCCTATGTGTTTTCTGTTAGCTGGATCCTCACTGCCGTCCGAGGCCCCATGATGTGCCTACAGGGCTGTCTTCAGTGCCTCCTTGTTCCGCGGCTCCCTCCTCACAGCGGCCGGCAGGCCGCATACTATCTCAGCTGGCGGACAGGCCCCCCTCATTTCAGTGCGTCGCGCCCCCCCATTTTAGATTGTCAGATGTTAAGATCAGTATCCGGCGGCTGGCGGGCCCCCCATCTCTGTGCCGAGAGTGTCATACCCTCTCTATACACATTGCTACCCTCTCTATACACATTGCCCCCTATCGATACACATTACCCCCTCTATATACATTGCCCCCTATCGATACACATTGCCCCCTCTATATACATTGCCCCCCCTCTCTATACATTGCCCCCCCCTCTCAGAGAGGGGGGGCAATGTATAGAGAGAGGGGGAGGGGGGCAATGTATAGAGAGAGGGGGAGTGGGGGCAATGTATATAGAGAGGTGCCCTCTCTGTATGATCCGACACTGTTGGCGCAGAGATGGGGGCCCCGCTGGCCGCTGGGTACCAATCCGGCGCTGGGACTGTGCTGGGCCCCCCACAGGCCCATGGCCCTGGTGCGCCTGCACCGGTGGTAGTTCCGCCACTGATAGGTGGCAGGGAAAGGGTTAATGTAATGTGGCTTTTTTGCCACGTCTGTTTGCAGCATTACAGTTGTACTTGGTGTACTGGATGTGCTTCAACAACAGTTCCATGTTTTAAAATATTTCCTTCATGTGTGCAGCAGTTGTTACTTTAGCATACACTAAGTCTAAGCATTCCCAGGCATGCCCAACCTGTGCAAGTTTCATAAACGTTATACAGTCAGCAGGGGCGGACTGACCAAATGACAGTGTCGCCCGTCTCCCGGGCCCTCCAGGCACTGCCGTTGCCACTTTAACAGAGCCGCATCTACTGAAAGCGGCGCGGCAGAGAAGAGCCCAGAGCTAGGGGGGGCGTGTCATCCTGGGGGAGGGATGTATCGTTGGAGGGTGGAAGCGGACCTACCGCAAGTGTGGCTGTAGGAGTGCCTGAAGCTGGGGGATTCTACTGAGATCCAAGCCCGGGCCCCCCACTGGAGGAATGGTGCCCCCATCTGACCCTGGCGAGACCTGTGCATCTGACCCTGCTGAGACCCCCGCATCTGACCCAGCTTAGACCCCCGCATCTGACCCAGCTTAGACCCCCGCATCTGACCCGGCTGAGACCCCGCATCTGACCCGCCTGAGACCCCGCATCTGACCCGGCTGAGACCCCGCATCTGACCCGGCTGAGACCCC
>NW_017307153.1:4476-9389 GCF_000935625.1 Nanorana parkeri
CCGCATCTGAACCTGCTGAGACCTCCGCATCTGAACCTGCTGAGACCTCCGCATCTGAACCTGCTGAGACCTCCGCATCTGAACCTGCTGAGACCTCCGCATCTGAACCTGCTGAGACCTCCGCATCTGAACCTGCTGAGACCTCCGCATCTGAACCTGCTGAGACCTCTGCATCTGAACCTGCTGAGACCTCTGCATCTGACCATGGTGAGACTCCCGCATCTGACCTGGTGAGACCCCCGCATATGACCTGGTGAGACCCCCGCACGTGACCCCGGTGAGACCATCCACACGTGACCCTGGTGAGACCATCCGCATCTGCCCCTGCCTAAACCCCCTGTATTATACAGCGCAATAAACCATCAGCTGTAGAGGAATACAAAGCCCAGCAATACATTATATATGTATGTATAATGTACTATTGCTGGAATTTTCTGTATTCCTCTATAGCTGGTGGTATTCTGTATTGCGCTGTATAATGTATTATTGCTGGGATTTGTAGTCCTCTATAGACGCATAAAAGGAGAAGTGGCTGCGTTAAAGCGGCGTCGGCAGTGTCGCCCGCCTCCCGGGCCCTCCAGGCACTGCTGTTGCCACTTTAACACAGCCGCATCTACTGAAAGCGGCGCGGCAGAGAAGAGAAGAGCCCAGAGCTAGGGGGGGGCGTGTCATCCTGGGGGAGGGATGTATCGTCGGAGGGTGGAAGCGGACCTACCGCCAGTGTGGCTGCAGGAGTGCCTGAAGCTGGGGGATTCTACTGAGATCCAAGCCCGGGCCCCCCACTGGAGGAATGGTGCCCCCATCTGACCCTGGCGAGACCTGTGCATCTGAACCTGCTGAGACCCCCGCATCTGAACCTGCTGAGACCCCCGCATCTGACCCGGCTGAGACCCCGCATCTGACCCGGCTGAGACCCCGCATCTGACCCGGCTGAGACCCCCCATCTGACCCGGCTGAGACCCCACTGACCCTGCTGAGACCGCCGCATCTGACCCGGCTGAGACCCCCGCATCTGACCCGGCTGAGACCTCCACATCTGACCCTGCTAAAACCCCCGCATCTGACCCTGCTGAAACCCACACATCTGACCCAAAGGGACCCCTGCATCTGACCCTGCTAAGACCTCTGCATCTGAACCTGCTGAGACCTCCGCATCTGAACCTGCTGAGACCTCCGCATCTGAACCTGCTGAGACCTCCGCATCTGAACCTGCTGAGACCTCCGCATCTGAACCTGCTGAGACCTCCGCATCTGAACCTGCTGAGACCTCCGCATCTGAACCTGCTGAGACCTCCGCATCTGAACCTGCTGAGACCTCCGCATCTGAACCTGCTGAGACCTCCGCATCTGATCCTGCTGAGACCTCCGCATCTGAACCTGCTGAGACCTCCGCATCTGAACCTGCTGAGACTTCCGCATCTGACCATGGTGAGACCCCCGCATCTGACCTGGTGAGACCCCCGCATCTGACCTGGTAAGACCCCGCATCTGACCTGGTAAGACCCCCGCACGTGACCCCGGTGTGACCATCCGCATCTGCTCCTGCCTAAACCCCCTGTATTATACAGCGCAATGAACCATCAGCTGTAGAGGAATACAAATCCCATTCCCAGCAATACATTATACATGCATGTATAATGTACTATTGCTGGGATTTGCTGTATTCCTCTATAGCTGGTGGTATTCTGTATTGCGCTGTATAATGTATTATTGCTGGGATTTTTAGTCCTCTATAGCCGGTGCTATTCTGCATTGATTGCTGTATAATTTTACACTTTCCATTTCACTATATTGCACACCACACTTTATTTTTACTTCCACCACTCCAAGCTTGCTCCCATGATACAAACTAGTAGTCCATCACTGAAGAAATTTTTTTTAAATCCCATTAATCAAACGTAATAATCGTCCAACTAATCAATTTTGAAAATAATCGTTAGTTGCAGCCCTAGTGAGCACTCACCTGTGTACTGGCATGGAAGGAGCTGCCCATTAATGCATGTGTGTGGGTGACGTCCCACTGGGATCAGACTGTGTGATTGCCAATCCCAGAGTTGTTGTTGTTGTGTATGTGTCATTCTAACTGCCCAGTATACCATGTATTGGTTCTGGTCTGAGATCTGCCATGTATTGGTTCTGGTCTGAGGTCTGCCATGTATTGGTTCTGGTCTGAGGTCTGCCATGTATTGGTTCTTTTCTTAGGTCTGCCGTGTATTGCTTCTGGTCTAAGGTCTGCCATGTCTTGGTTCTGGTCTGAGGTCTGCCATGCATTCTACCATTTAGCTCACTTTACAAATCACCTATATTGGTCTAGATTTTTAAATTCTCCTTCCCATTCCCGGCAATTCATCTTTTAGTGAATTGGCCCATTATTTAAAAAAATAGTGTGGAGAAATAATTTCTGTATCACAAGAAGGTTTATGCAGGTGGGACTTGTGGGTGGGGCTTGTATATGGGTGGAGCACAAGGGGGCCCGATAATCTTGTATCGCCCGAGGGCCCCATATGTCAGTCCGCCCCTGACAGCCAGCCCTGTGTGCATGCCTGTACATGAGACCCCCGCATCTGACCCTGATGAGACCCCTGCATCTGACCCTGATGAGACCCCCGCATCTGACACTGCTGAGACCCCCGCATCTGAACCTGCTGAAACCTCCGAATGAGCTACACAAAGCATCATATAACACAATCGAAAATTAGTAAGCTTAAAATGTGACTGGAAAATACAAAAATAAAAGATTTTTTTTTAAATTGTATATGATAGGTTAAATTGCATTTTATTTTCGTGATTAGCGGCCCAAAAACTTTAAGATACACCCAGAAGTGTTCAAGGAGAACATCTTTGTTGTCCAGTGTACTGTTACATTGTTCAGATGTTCAATTGTAGTTGAAAAGGCAAGTTGTGGGAGTCGTGACACAAGGAAGTGCATATTCACAGGGCTGAGTGAAATTGTGTCACTGCATTGAGGAACTACATCCTATGGGCATCTTCAATAAGTTTACAAACTTCTAGATCGATAAGTTTTTAGGAGTGGAATAGAACTTATGGAAAGTCAAAATAGAAATACATATTTATAGTTTTTGACCAAAGATACCTTTAAGCCGCATAAGATGGGGTCGATGGCCAGCTTGATTTTGGATTTACAGAAATGCAGTGTATGTGATCTACATTTTTATAAAACATAAACAAATCACGACAGTCTTACATACAGAAGAATTAGGATAAGTTATCAGTGTAGGTATAGAACATAAATTGTGAGGTGCAAATACTAGGTATAGGCAGACTTCTAGGTAATGATTAGGTGACAGCAGCCGCATTTGAAAAACGGCAGAAGCTGACACCGCATGTAATGGTATGTGATACGATTACATGCGATTAGGAATCAATCACTATCCCTGGACGCATCGATCCAAGGATAGTAATTAATTCCTAACCACATGTAGATAAATGTTAGTGGGCGTGTATTAAACAGAGGAAGTAAGAAAGCAAGATTTCACACCCCAAATAGCAATTGTTTCCACCTTAGGGTATGCTAGTACCGAAAAGGGAGGGGCTTTTAAGAAATACTATAAACTCTCTTGATATAAAAAAAATATAGAAATATTTATTAACATCACATGATTATAGAAAGGTAATTTTCTTTAAAAAACATATTATTAAAAAAACATAATTATTCCACATGCAATTATTGGTGTCATATCAGTTCCATAGCATAATTACTGTTTTTTGAAAAACATAGTGGATAACTCCGGAGTATACGCGTGTGCGTCGCGCACGCGTCTCTCGGGGCTCGCCTGTCACGCACCACGCTGCGCACCGTGGCTCCACCTATATGTGGGTGGGACTACGGCGTTCATGAAGAGCATATAAATGGCCGCAAATCGCGGTCATTTTTTATGTGGCACTCGTGAGGAATGCATCAGAGGCTGGCTATATGAGGTATCATATTTGACCCATTATCTAATCTCCGTGATTCTCTATCATGGCACTTTAACACACATCCACTCAGTAATATCTAGCACCTTAACATTGCACTTTTTTGATCATGGCTTTTGAGATTTTATATGTATACATTATGCACATATTTTAGTATTTTCCTTTGTTATACACTCTTTATAGATGTCCTTGCCACTAAGAATATTATTTATATTCATTTTTTCATATTTTTTTCTTATTTTTTACATAATTATTCTTAACACACCTATAATTCACCTACACTCTATTATCATAATTTATTATCTTATAATACAGTGTTCATACACTTACTGAATTGTATTTATCACTTATTTTTTCTTTATAATTTTCATCTCTAATTTATATTAATTATTTACATCACAACATATCATGATTTATCACCTACATTTGTCTCTTCACTGATGTTAACTTGGCTACAACATGAGCTGGGCCAATCACAAACAGATGAGGCTTTCAATTTACTTACCGTGTTTCCCCGAAAGTAAGACCTACCCCGAAAATAAGACCTAGTGCTATCTTCGGGGATTTCTGTAATATAAGACCTACCCCGAAAATAAGACCTAGTTCGGGGTAGGTCTTATATTACAGACATCCCTGAAGATAGCGCTAGGTCTTACCTTCGGGGTAGCTGCACATGTAACTACATTTTAAATGTGAAGACCGGCCGCAGCTCCCTCCCGCCCCCTTGCCCGTACGGGGATTTCTGTAATATAAGACCTACCCCGAAAATAAGACCTAGTTCGGGGTAGGTCTTATATTACAGACATCCCTGAAGATAGCGCTAGGTCTTACCTTCGGGGTAGCTGCACATGTAACTACATTTTACATGTGAAGACCGGCCGCAGCTCCCTCCCGCCCCCTTGCCCGCCCACCTACCCGCACGCCAACCTATCTGTTGCTCTCTGGATGGCATCAGAGCGGAGAGGCAGCTCCCTCCC
>NW_017307153.1:10361-17525 GCF_000935625.1 Nanorana parkeri
GGCGGGGGGGCGGGAGGGAGCTGCCTCTCTGCTCTGATCCATTACAAGGAGAATCTCCTTGTAATGGATCAGAGCAGAGAGGCAGCTCCCTCCCGCCCCCCTGCCAGACACGCCCCCCCGCCCGCACACATGCCCGCCCACCTGTTTGTGGCTCCCTGGACGGCAGAGCGGACAGCAGCAGCCAGGTAAGACATCCCCTGAAAATAAGACCTAGTGTCTTTTTTCGTGAAAAAAAATAAATAAGACACTGTCCTATTTTCGGGGAAACACGGTACTTAATCAATTTGATCTAATTTGCTTAAGGCCTTGTTCACACCAAATGCAGAGCAGATCCGGTCAGGTTTCTGCACACGCACGCTAGTCTTTTAGATGCGTTTTTGGCTAAAAAATATATATATATATTTTTAGTTTAACATGGGCTTTCAGTGCGTTCCAGGCATTTGCATGCGTTTTTGATGCGTTTGCAGATCCAGAGCAGGTAAAATTGGGCCTGCTGCAGTTTTTTTACCTGCTCTGGACCTGCACGCTGCGATGTGAACTGGAGCTAAAAATACCATAGGAATACATTAGACGCAGTTTTGATCCGGTCTGCACCTGCTCTGCTCTGGACCTGCTCCGCGCTTGGTGTGAACTAGCCCTAACTCAACTCATGGAGAGCATATAAATGGCCGCAACAGTGGTCATTTTCTATGTGGTACTCGTGAGGAATGCATCAGAGGTTTGCTATGAGGTATTTACTTGACCCATTATTTAATTTCCGTGATTTTCTACCATGGCACTTTAATACACATTCACTCAGTAATATCTGGCACTTCAGCACTTGCACTTTTATGATCATGGCTTTTCATGTAACTTTTGAGATTATAATATACTGTATATATATACATGTTTACTTTTACCTATATTAATGTATTTTCCTTGTTACACATACATTTTTTGTTATCATCTCATTGTCACTTCTTACACTATACCTACCATTCACACACTAGTTTAATACCTTATTGAGTTTATAATTAGTTATTAACTCTACTGACTCATATTTACTTTTATATACATCTTTAGTTGTGTTTTTTCACAACCAATCCCCTCTTCTTGCTGCCTTCGCTTCCTGGTGCTGCGATTTGCCCTCCTGACATGACTCCCATGCATGACTGCGTCCGTCTGAAGCAGGAAGATTATATTTGATATGGTTGGTTCCTTCTTATCTTCACATAGTGGTGTCGTTTGATAATCTATGTGGATTCCTCTATGTAAATTTGCAAATATCTATGGATATAACAACTTAGATATACATATGTATGTCTGTCCTTTATACAAAATGCAGTCTCTGAGTTATTTTACCTGGGTTCCTTCTCATTTAGGATAAATACTTCCCCCTGAAGAAGCCCAGTAGGGCGAAACATGTTAGGGCTATCCGAATTAGTTATCCACTATGTTTTACAAAAACCAGTAATTATGCTGTGGAACTGATATGACACCAATAATTGCATAATTATGTTTTTTTAATAATATTTTTTTGAAGAAAATTACCTTTCTATAATCATGTGATGTTAATAAATATTTCTATATTTTTTTTATATCAAGAGAGTTTATAGTATTTCTTAAAAGCCCCTTCCCTTTTCGGTACTAGCATACCCTAAGGTGGAAAATATTCAACACAGTTAACAATTCCTAACCACATGTCATCGTATCCCACATTATGCTGTGTCCTCCATAGAGATTCTATTGCTGGAAACTTTGACACCAAGGATTGGAAATGATTTTCCTCCCACTGACACCAACGATATGGCACTATGTTATGCCACTGATGCTATCTATGTGGATTCTTTTCATCCCACTGACTGGGATTTTTTGAATTTACCGCTGACACAATGATTTTAGGTTTATTTTGCTCCCTCTGACACCATTGATACAGAACTTATTTTATCTCCCTGACACAAAGGATGAACACTTACTTTAATATCCCACTGACACCAATGATTGGAACTTATTTTATCACACTGACCCCCAGTGATTGGCACTTATTTTCCTCGCACTGACACAAAGAATATTGGACTCTTTTAAAATGTCCTATTGATACCTATTTGGGGTTTATTTTGATCCCGTTGACACCAACTTTACTGGGCTTATTTTATCCCAATTGACACTTATTTCATTTCACTGTTGGTAACAATTGGCACCTATTTTATCCCACTGACACCGATTGTCACTTATTTTAATAACCCACTGACAACAAGGGTTGGCATTTATTTTATACCAACAACACCAATAATTGCCACTTATTTTTTTTCACGCTGACTCCAATAATTTTTTTTCCTACTTTTTTTTTCTTCAGTAGAGGGGGCCCTTTTTTCTTCCTGCTGACAATGATGGGGATTTTTTTTTTCTTTACGCCCACTGACGCCAATGATGGGACTTATTAAAGTGACAATAAACCCAGGAGTTAAATCTTAAAAATACATTCAAGTACCTTAACTATTATAAAAAATGTATTTCATTTGTGTATCACTCGGCTGTAGATCCTCAAATCATCTCTGAATTAGTGCTGACACTCCTTCCTTCTGGAGGTGGGCTACTTTTGTTCCCCATGGTCCCTGTGTGTGCTGTAGGAGTAGCCACAGCTCCAAGCTCGCTCTCATGATGGACTGCAATCTCATGTTTAGTTAAATAATTTGTATTGAGATTGTAGTCCATCACAGTGTCAGCACCAATTCAGAGATGATTTGAGGATCTACAGTCGAGTGATACACAAATAAGATGCATTTCCGATAATAGGGCACTTGATTGCATTTTTTTAAATGTAACTTTTGAGTTTAGTGTCACTTTAAAACATAGCAAACCAAAGGGGATAGGTACCACTCTACACGTCATATGCCATGAATTCGCCTCCACTTTTCCACATTTAGATGTGCTAAGTGTGCCACATTTTTCTTTATGGAGTCCCTCCTAATTTTTTCTAAATATTGCCAACTATCCTTTAAACCTTCTACAGATGTGTGTTAATTTAGTCGACTAAAATGTTTGGTCATAGTTTTCGTCATCTGCATGTTTTCACTGATGAAAACTAAATAAAAACTAGGTTAATAGAAGTAAAACTATGATGTAAATACATTGCAATTTCCTCTACTGGAGATTTAGTTGACAAAACTGAAATAAAACTAAAAGAATTCAGATGACTAGAAAAATCATTTTCGTTTTAGTCGCATTTTGTCATCTGGATTGTTTTAGTTTTAGTTTATTTTTGCAACTACATCTCCAGTAGAGAAAATTGCAATGTATTTTCATCATAGTTTTCCTTCTATTAACCCTAGTTTTTATTTCGTTTTCATCAGTGAAAACATGCAGATGACGAAAAAAAATGACAAAACATTTTAGTCGACCATATTAACTGCTACTGATTTACAACAGGGAGGGCAGTGAGTATTTAAAAAAAAAAGCTAAAGTCAGAGGTAATTTTTATTCAAAAGCCTAACGTTCAAGCCACACCCCTTTTAAGCATGTAGAGCAGTGGTCTCAAAGTACCGGATCGCAGGCCAATTGTGGGAGCAGCTACACGGTCTCTGTCGGATGCAGACCGCAAAGCTGCTTCTGTGCCGCCACTCGGATCCCTTCAGCCGGCATCTTCACTAAACGCTGGCCGAAAAGATTGATTAGTAAGGTTTGCAGCACACCTTACCAATCAACCACCAGATCACCAGGGATCAATCGTGCCTCCTCACAGCCTCCTCCCCGCAAAAAGGTAAGCAGGAGAGGGAGCTCTGTATTTTATTTTACATGTGGGTGTGCAGAGGGGGACGACTAGTGAGTGTGTGTGTACAGGGGTAGTTTTTTTTAATGTGTATGGGGGTATATTGTTTTTGTGTATGGGGGGGAGTAGAAGTGTATTAGACTCCATTCACACCTGTATCTTTAGGTGCAATTACCTAAAGTTACATAGGTTGGACTTGATGGACTAATGTCTTTATTCAACCTCAAATACTATGTAATTAGGGATTCCTGCATCAGGAACTTGCATTTTCCTGCAGCAGGAATGTCTAATCTGACGTTTAAAAGCAGCAGCTGTCACCTATTCAAGTTAATGATCAGGGGACAGCAGTTGCATGTAAACGCTTACACACCACATGTAGTGGTATGGAATATGATTACATTCGGTTAGGAATCAATCATTCTCCTTGGACGCAATGATTGTGCATCCAGGGAGAGTGTTTTCTAACCGCATGTAATCATATAAACATATCATTACATGCAGTGTACAGGCGTTTACATTCAGCTGCTGTCACCTGATCATTACCTTGAATGGGTGACAGATGACGCCTGTAAACACCAGATTAGCGTTTCACAAGTTCCCTAATTGCACCTAAACCTACAGATATGAACCTGATCTTTTCTAGAACAATATAAACTGCATAGATATGTCAATTATACTATCCTCTCTTACCAATGTCCTCTGATTTTTGGTGGCTGGTTTTCAATCTCTGTATTCATGCTAAAGAATTTCAATAAAATGTTATGGTTTAGGGAGGTTTCTTGGTAATAGAATGTTTAATGCGCAATGAACTTTGTCTTGGGATATATATTCCCAGCTTTATATGAATTTGATCACTATGGTGTGCATTTTGGTGACTTGTTGTTTATGTGGTATGTGTACCTTTTAAGACTTAAGTTGTATTGATTGTACACAGCATAAAATAACTTTTCCTCCCTGTTCCCCCTAGCTCTGATCAAGGCCATGTTGGGTAAAATGTCAGAGAGGGGCATTCCTAGGCAGGTCTGCAGTGTTCTAGGTCTGGGTTGGATTAGATATGACATCATCACTGTGTGAATTCTTTCTTTCATGTACAGAAAACACCAAAAATATATTTTGTTCTAGAAAAGGTTGCAACCCTAGCTGCATGTGGGTATTTGTATGACATGGATGTATTGTTTTCTAGCTTTGCTTTTATCTATCATTTGTATTGTAAGCTCTCACAGGAAGGGCCATCCTAACCATCTTGTCTTGAATTGTATCTGTAATGTTCTCCTTAAATTGTAAAACGCTGCACAAACTGTTGGAGCTATATAAATCCGGTATCATAATCATTTTGCTCAGCCAGTGTCGATTGTACTTTACAGATTAATCTTTTTATTGTCAAACAAAGCCACTAGATGGAGATCATACAAAGACTAAAGCTAGCCATACACTCCTCAAAATTTGAGCTGCGTGTGGCCCTGGCGGCATGAGTTGGACCAAAAAAAGTTCATCATTTAATAAAAAATTGTCAGCTGCAGTGACTGTACAGGTATTCTGACAGTGGCATGTCAGAATACAATAGCCCAGCAGGGGTCCATACATGTAAGCAAAAGAGGGGCTTGGCTTTACCTTTAACAGGAGGTCATACAGATATATCACTATGTAGATGCCCTGAGAGGGAAACAGAGCTAGAACTGGTGCTAGCACCTTGTTGAAGAGGTGCCATGGAAAGACCAAAGGGGAGGGCAACAAATTGGTAATGTTGGGCCTACAGCAAAACACAGGTAACATTAATGAGGTGGGAAAATGGGAATGTGTAAGCATATTTGATGTCCAGAGGCCAGAAGATTCCCTGGTTCAAAGGTGGCAATAACTGACCTTGCAGATCATTCAATCCATGCATAAATTGTGAACTTGCCAGGAGTCTTTAGATCCAGAATGGGGGGCAGGCTCCTTTTGCCTTAGTAGAACCCCTGAAATTGTTCCTCTAATGCAGGGGTGAGGAACCTCCGGCCCTCCAGCTGTGGTGAAACTACAAATCCCATGAGGCATTGCAAGATTCTCGCAGCCACAGGCGTGATTCCTAGAGACAGATGCATATTGGGATTTGTAGGTTTACCACTGCTGGAAGGCCAGAGGTTCCCCATCCCTGCTCTAATGGGACTGGGGTAATGACCCCCTAAGTAAAGAGCTGTTGGTAGTAAGAGCTTGGAGTAGGATGGAAGTACAGTCAGGTTGAAAAGAAAGTCCATCGAGTTTAACCTTCATCTAGTGGGATGGAGGTACAGTCCAAAAACTCTAGTTTGTAGCCCCTGGATGACACTCCGGACCCCAACATCTGAAATGTCTTAGGACCAGATTGCCAAGGATGACAGACTCCCCCCACTCTGAGAAGTGGGGCCAGACTTAGCAAGTTTGGGAGTTCATGTCTTCCAGCACAATTGAATGCTGGGTTTAGACTTGGAACCCAAGTTTTGAGAGAAACAAAAATAACTTTTTTTTTTTTTTTTATAATCGGTGGAACTGAAGGATTCTATTTCTGCTGTCTTTTCCAGTCTCGACTCTGCTGGACTCCACCACCTCCATTCAGAATTCACTCAGTCCCCACTCTGCAATAGAAACACAATTCTCTCCTGGAACTGACATCTCCTGCGCAATTAACAGATGGATGCATTGTTCACATGCATCGACATTCTGACTGTAATAGATCAGCACCACATTTTGCTTTATAATTCAGACCGGCAATGACACTTTTTTTGGATTCACTATCACTTCTCAGCAGAGTAGACATATCTAATAGTTTTATTTCTGCCACCAGATGATCTGATAGGGAACCTCTTTCTAACTACAGCAGCTGTCATTATAGTTCTATCTACATGATCTCCACAAGACTAGTTTTTTACCAGTTTAAGGAGGCACCAAAAGGACATTCCCCATCAAAGGGCATTCTTGCATGATACTTCTTACATGGAAGTTCCACAGACCAACATTCAAGCCAAAGGATCTTCTATATGTGTACTGAAAGAAGGTTCATCCTAGATTTTAGACAGTATCTGCAAACTGTTTCATGCAGTCATGTAGTGGCACAGGCAGGAGCTCCCGGTTTTGGAGGATGAATGTCCTTCAGAATGAACCCCAGGTTCTGAACCATGTACTTAGTTCAGACAACAGGGCCTGGCAGACTGACATAATCGAAACACCAAGTTATATAACAGGACCACCCAAAGAGAACAAGGCGTGAGGAAGGCTTTCAACTTTTAATCTACAGGGTCTTTGAAAAAAGGAATTTCCTCAACAGAGACTGTCAAGGTTATTACCCAATTTTTCTGTAAAACATAAAAGTTGAGGGGGCGGAGCTTGCTAATGGCGGCAGCTGGACGTGTCTGTCCTTAGCTCCGCTGCAGAGAACCGGGCATCACCGAAGAAGTGCCATA
>NW_017307153.1:17595-43636 GCF_000935625.1 Nanorana parkeri
CTCCCCTCACCCTCATCCCAGCCGGCTGATATGTCCCCTGCACTGGCCGATCGGGAGGTCACCTCTGATGAGGACTTGCTGGATCATCTCCGCTCCAAGAGGGAAATGGAGGCCCTGTTTGCACGCTTTGAACAGGTGCACAGGGCAGATGTGGCAGGCCTGCACGAGGCGATTAAGGGGGTTCATGGCCGGCTCAGCCATCGCAGCCCTGCAAACGACAGCTATATCACAGCATAAGCTGCTGCAAGCTATCTGGACGCACATGGACGACGCGGAGGACAGGAACAGGAGGAACAATGTGCAGATTCGCGGCCTGCCGGCACCCTGCTGGGGCTGACTCTGGTGGTGGCATTCCTTATCTGGGGACGAATCGGGAGGACCGGATCTGAGACTTTCTGGGATCCGCTCTCCACTGCTTTGGCCCTCCGATCTCTGTTTTGCACATGGGTTGTTGCCTCTCTCTGGGATCCTAGGTTCAGGTCTCTCCAATTGCCTTGACTAGGCCTCAAGTTTGTGCCCCGGTTGGGCTACGTCTGCAGGCTACCCTCCTGGGGTCTGCCCACTGGGTGGCGTGTGCCATCTGAGTGGACGCCTCCCCACTGGTGTGACGGACCCTAGCTGTGGCCTGGTGTGGTGGCGGAGGGGTGGGGGGCAGCACCCTAAATTACCCCCGAGCCCATGCGAGTCCACTAATCATGGGATGTCCCGCTTCTCCAATCTACTATCTCTCGTCTTCAGACCTGGACCTCCCTACGACACTCCTGGATGGGCAGGATTGCTCTCTTTAAAATGGATATTCTCCCCCGCTTTCTGTACCTCTTCCAAACTCTCCCCATTACCTTACTGGCCCCATTCTTCCGTCAATTGCGCACGGCTTTGGTTTACTTGAAACGGTAAACGCTCACGGCTAGCCTACAACATCTTGGTTCGCTCAAAGGACTCAGGGGGCTTAGCCCTACCTGACTTAAAAACTACGCTCCTCGCACAGATCCTTGATCGAAAACATCATGGAGCTCACAAGCTCTGGGTGGCCCTGGAATCAAAAGTCGCGCCAGTACTCCTTCTCAATACCCTGGCTTGCTCCTACCCACCGCCCCCACTCCTCAACGCTCCCTTTCACCCCTCTTGAGAGTATGGGACCTTCTGACTAGAACTCATGACGTGTCTTCCCCTGAGGGACCCATGACCACTATAATGGGTAACCCAGCGTTTCAGCCGGGCTGCATCTCCTCCAGAGCCCTCTGCTGCACCTTCGCCCCTCACGGGAATGCACCTGAAACCATTGGCTACCCTACTTGTGGATCGTCCCCATACACCAGGAGCGTGGTTACTCTACTTTCAACTACGTGCGTTCTACACCACTATGAGAGACCAGGACACCCTACAATGCCCCCTTTCCTGGTTTGAGTCCCTTTGTTGCCAGAAGGACCCGCCCACTCATGTCATCTCCCTACTGTACCGTCAATTACTTACGATGAACTCCCGGGGCCATCTCCTGTTCATGGCACGATGGGAATCGGACTTGGGTATCATACTCACTGATGAGGAAATTCGAACTTCCTGCATGGTCACCCATAAGCTCTCAGTGGCTAGCTCGGCCCAGGAGAAGGGCTATAAAATCTTGACCCGTAGGTACCACAGCCCGAACCTTTTACATAAAATATTTCCCGATAGGTCTTCCTCCTGTTGGAGGTGTCTGAACGCAAAGGGCACACTCATACACATCTGGTGGAGCTGCCCACTACTAGCACCCCTGTGGACTCAGGTCTTCGCCATCTATAATCAGGTAATGGGAACCGACCTGACACCATCCCATAAAATAGCACTTCTCTCGATTTTGCCTGTCTGAATGGCTTCAGTTAAGGACCTACTTCATTTCTTCTTTGCTGCGGCACGCAACATTATCCCTCGCCATTGAAACACGGTGGTCACCCCGACCGTGCAGGAATGGATTGCCGAGTTGTGTTTGATCATGCGCTTTGAAGAGCTGACAGCCTCACTACATGAGCGTCAGGCACAATGTGCAGTATTATGGACCCCTTGGATTTTGTATATGGACACAGCGGCATTTCTGGCCTTGTAGATGGGACTGGGTCTCTCCTTCGGGAAGAGGACTCAGACACTGTATCTAGTACAACTACCTAAGGCCACTGCGGCCCCAACTGTGGATTGTGCGAGCTTTGCTGCAACCTCCCCTCTCCCATGTGTCTTTCCTGTAGTGTCCACCCCTGTCTGCCTCTCTTACCCCGGTCCTGTGTTGCGTGTACCCTTTCCCCACTCTTATTGTTGTTATATGTTGTCCTATATTGTCTAACCCGCTGGGATACGACACGGCCGTCGCATCTACTCGTCTGCCCTCTGTGAGAGCTGCATGGTACACGAAGCAGGGCACTTACCACTTGGTAAATGCGGATACCCCAATACCTACCTTTCCATACGAATAGAGTTTCTCAAATGTGGGAGCATATGCCTACATACCCAAGTTACATGTACTAAGAGATGGAAGGTAACTGCCAGAGATGATACTATGTGGATGTTTGGACGTGTCTGCCCTTTGTATCTCTGTATTTTTGTACTGTATGTACTGAAAACAAAAATACAATTTTATTATTTAAAAAAAAAACAACATAAAAGTTGAGGCTGCGTAGAATAAATAGATAACAAACATATCAGGACCCAAAATTGTCCATAGGTGTCAGTTTAGAGAAAGCTATGAATGATGGCCCAAAAATTATTGCTCACTCTGGTGTGTGTGGCGATAACAAACGTGTGATGCAATCATTTTCATACGTAGGGTCACACCAGACACATGCATTTACATTTGTATTTGCCTGTACATGGGGGCAAAAGCCTTGAAAAGGGGGAATAAAAGAAAAAAGAAAAACTGCCTTCTCTGAATTAAACCTGTGCTGTAATTTGGGCATTGTCATCGCCCCATTTAGTGCTTAAAGTCACTTTGCATTTAGTTTTCCTTTTTCAGTTGTGGATATTCTCTATCTGCAGTCAGAGCAGCATGCCTAGTAGGTCATTAATTACAGCCATCTCTTCAGTTCGCTACTCCTCACTATGGTAAGAATGATACCCTCCATAGTACACTTGTGGTTTTTGAGCTGGGCTTTAGCCCTCAAGTGTGGGGTTAAATAAAACTCGATGCAGTCAATTTATAAACTGTTCACACAGCAAACAGCTACACAAACAAGATACGCAGTGCATTATGGCCACTAGATAGAGGAAAGGAAATTCCTATGCTCCTTGGCTCCATCTAGTGGTCATGATGTGCTGGAAATCTCATTCACATAGCTCCTTGCTGTGCAAACAGTTTAAAAACCAACCCCTACGCGGAAAAGATCATTTCAACATGTTGTTTTTCGAGTATGCTAATTGCATAGAGGAAGCCGGTCACTAAAGGATTAAACATACGTTATCTCCTTTTACAAAAACTCACTTGCCTCGATAATGGACATCACTGAACATTTATATATGTACAAAGTAATCAGATGCAGGTTAGCCCCAGTTCTTCTAGTGTCCTGTTAAAATGTAAAGAAAGGGAGAACACACGCACACGTCGTAACGAGACAAAAGTTCATATGCATCTGAAAACAGATTTTCTTTAATTTTACATACAAATAGATTATAGTTATTTTGCAGTTTATACATGCAGTTTACCTTCTACAATTAAATTGCCAGTCTGCTTTTCTACTGTACAAAAAAACTTTAAAGCATATATATATATATAAATCTGTCATATAAAATCTGATGGGAGCCATGATCATTCTCGTTTTAGAGCTGTAAAAGATACAACAAAAAGAGAAACTCCGCATAATACAAACAAACCGTTAAAAAGGTGAAGTGATCTGTGTTTAAAATGGCCCTTGATAGAAAACTGCTGTCTTTTAATATTTGTTTCAGATGAGATCAGCTTGATACATTAGTGTGTGTGTTAAGAGAATTATGGCCTAACCTTTTTTTGGCCATAGTTCTCTTCAGGGTCACAAGAGGACATATACTAATGTCCTCTGGTGACCCAAAACCTAGTATATAGCAGGCTATTGCCCGCTATATGCTGAGAATGGAGAACCGTGCTGCAGCCAGGATGGATCCCAACCATACTGTTGAGATCCACCCCGCTGACTGACAACGAGGCAGAGCCAGCTGTGCCCGCCCCCAGGCAGCAATGGAGAGGGGAGGGATCCCCGCTGGGAGAGGTGACTGACATTTACCGCTCTCTGCAGGAAGAGGATCGGGAAGTCAGTGATCGGCAGTATGTGTTCGCTGACTTCCCGATCAATAGAGCAGACCTGTGACAGCTTCAGTGTCACAGGTTGGCCTAAATTATGGGGATGAGTGTTTTTCACTCGACCTATACTTATTCTGCTTTAAAGAAATCCACTGTGTTCCTTTTATTTTGTTTTAGATATACATACAAAAACAAATATTTTTTTTGTAAATCTCATTAAATGCGTTAATATTTGATATACATGTACATGGGAGCATCCATTTTTGCATTAAATGATGGCAACTGTGCTTCATGTTTAGTACTGCTACACAGCTTTACTGTCTTTGTCTAAATGTAACTTTTAAAGTCTGAGCAATTGACAATACCAGTCTATGTGGTCGCAGTTTTAAGTGTTGACCAGGAAGGCTGACTGATTTCCAAAACTAGAGTTGGCCAAAAATGCAAATCAAAAATAAAACAAAATATTGTATACCATACATGTAAAAATTAGTCACATAAAAAAATTACTTTAAACATAATCTATTCAATGAAAATGGCCATGGAATCAGCCATATTTGTGCTTCCAGGTTGTTCCCCATGCACAGTGACAACGTTCCTCTTTCAAAACAAAGCCACTGGTCAGTTTATTTGGCTAAATGGGATTTATCTTTCATGGCCATCTGTAAATCAGACAAATGCAACTGACATACTTTATATATTACTGCAGATAGGCGGTTACTGGATAGGAAATGTTGTTTCAATTAGTCTGAGCAGGCTGAAAGCTTTGTATCAAGAAAGGGATAGTACAGCAGAGAGCACCACATCCATGCACTACTAGTAGGCAGAAAGCAGTGACATTTATAATGTGCGTCAATCATACCTTCAAGTATAAAATAAAGAATGACACGGGATTCATGAAAAAAATCTAAAGCTGCCCATACACTAATATATTCTTTGTTCCACCTGCAGGCGGAAGAAAATACTACAGATTCCTCCATCAATGCTTACGAGCCTTGCTTGAGGAATCACCCACTGTTTGTATCGTATTGTGATGGCGGCCGCCGGTCGCTGTCCGAGTACCCGAACAGAGCTCATTGGCTGCTGGCTCTGTTCACTCAAAGATTTCCCGGTCGTCTCCTTAGATCAACTGATAGAGGGATGCCGGCCGAAAGAGTGCTAACCCACTGTGTGAATTTTCTTGATGAAACAGCCGAAAACTTTGTATAGTGTATGGCTAGCTTAACACACATCGATGCGGCTATTTATGTTAAGCTGATCAAAAGTAGCATACATAGCATGGGGGAAAAAAAAAAGTTGGACAGCCTAGAAGCAAATGGATTCTCAGAGCTGTAACACAGTGATAGAGATGACACTTTAAGATAATAAATGTAGAAGCAACACATGTTGTGAAGACCCTGGAAAGACCCAGAAGTGTGTTCCAACTCAGCCTTGACTTGCTGCTGGGCTCTGGAGATCCTATACCAAAGTCCTTTTTCTTTGTTCAGTAGTATACCATACTGCAGTTTACCTCAGTCATGTAACTGTCAAGAGAATGCTATATCCAGGCAAAAATTAGGGATGTCTGATTTATAGATGCCAGTGGACCTCCAACTAACAAATGTCAGAGCAAGAACCCCAAATCTGTTTAGCAAAATATCAATCTCTGTGCAACCACGAATGTCCAGTGCAACATACAATTAAACTTGAAAGGATTTGTCTTAATTGCATTCCTTATTTTTGAGTAAAAGGAAAACTCCAGGCACAAAAAAACAGAAGTAAAAATCTATTTACAGGTTTTGTTTTTGTTTGTTTTGGATACACCACCAGCTGGAGGGAAAATGTTTTGGACCACTGGTTGGAAATTAAGTCTGTTCTGGGCAAAATCCTATTTCTATGGCTTCCAGACAAGGCAACCATTAAAAACACAATGGGGGAATTATCAAAACTGGAGCAGACTAAATCTGGATCAGCTGTGCATGGCTACCAATCAGCTTCTCTCCTCAGTTAAGATTTGAAAATGAAAGAGGCTGATTGGTTCCCATGCACAGCTGCGGCAGATTTAGATAAATTCCCTTCAATGCATTTCCATACAGCAATAAACCTTCCCCAACGATCTGTGAAATTATGGTAATATATAAACTAAATTCAATTGCCCTCTACAATGTTTTTGGTTCTTACTAATGGGCTTTTAAAAAACCCAAGAGAATGCAAAAAAAAAAAAAAAAAGGAGACCAATATGTACAAGTTATCTTCACACGTTGTTAAGCTGGTTAGGCAGAACAGTACAACATTTTTTCATACTATGAATTGAAGCTAAAGTCCAGGCAAACAGCTAAATAGACAGTTGAAATATGCACATGTTAACCGTTTACCTGCAAGTCTTGCGGTCCAGGCACTGCCGCCAGATAGTACAGTCAAGTATTTGAACTGAATACACTTTTTAGTGAATCTATAACTGGATTTAAATAGTGGTTTCTGCCTGGAGTTCAACTTTAATTTGATAGTGTGATTTCTTTTCAATTCTACTATTCATGGTAATGGGATGATGCTGTGGTCCTTACTGCTAAAGACCATTCTTTATTGGAATAGGTGTTTGTTCCTTTCAGCCATTTACCAGGTTGTCAAAAACCAAGCAAGAGAAGGCATCCCATTAAAAAAATAAGAATGAAAAAAATGATAAAAGCAAAAACACGAGAAGGTCACATATCCACGATCCAAAATTCTTTCTTCAAAACTAAAAGAAATTAATCCTTTCTCCCCCCCAAAAAAAAATCACATCCCAATGTTCAAACCCAGCTGTAAATTGGTAGAGATTATGTAGGTGTTCATGAAGTGTTCCACTTCTGCTAGGTCAGGAAATAGACTAAGTTTGCTCATAAAAAATGTTTAAACGTAAAAAAAAAAAAAAAAAGTTTGAAAGAAGAATCACTCTGAATCACTGAAGTCACTTTGAATAAAAGCAGAACAGAGCAATTAGGAGAGTTGAATTTCAAAAACACAAACTATACAACACTCTGGTTACATTTTGACACTGTCATCTTTAATGATTAGACATTTTCAGCCCGTGTCAAATACCAAATCAAATCTAACATCTATTTACACACAAATAACATTTAAAAAAAAAGTAAAAAATCAGATTTTCCCACAATGACAATTTGCAAATAATATAATACGGTATATTTTAAAACCGATCGTTTACTTTTTTCTTTTTTTAAACAGTAGCTCATGAGAAACCAAGTTATAAAATTATTAGCTGGAAGCAGAATGTTGCAATGTTTGCCAATCAGAGTATCACGGTGTAAAAGATACATCACCACTACTTCAAACTTTCATGAACAGTCGCAGTAAAATTATCTAGACTGGCATGAAGAATCAAGAAGTTTAGATTAATTCGGAGATAAAAATACCTCAGAGATCCTTCAAAGCCATTTACAAAATATATCTTCCAAGGTTGCCAGACAAATGAGATCCCTGACCTGAAGCATGAACGCAGCTGATGGAATCTAAGGCCCCATTCACACTGAGCGACATACCTGTAGGAGCGTATCCGCAAGGCTAGGATAGCGTGACTTTCGGGGCGACGTTCCAGCGACGGTGGCGCGACCTTCACCGTCGGGCTGCATTAAAATGTAGAAAAATTGCCCGACATCCACCGAAAAAAGGGTCCAGCAGGTGCGACTTGCGACCGCGACGAGCAACGGGCGACATGGAGCTGTACATTAAGACAGCCCCATTGAAAATCATTGGCCGGCGACTTTTCGCAGCAAAAATACGCGATATTGGAGAGGAAATCGCGCGGCAATCCACTCAGTGTGAATGGGGCCTTAAGGTCTGGGCTGCATTGTTGTTCTAGGTCAGAAGGATCATCTCGGTTACCCTGGAGCAGGCATTTGGTAAGAAGGTTGAGTCTCAGATGAGATGGCCGCAAGATTACACTTTGGAAAGTTTAAATTAACATTAAAGTCAAATTTTTTCCCCCTCCCCCCCATGTTAATGTTAGCACTTACCTTAAATTATGTATTTTATTCCAATCTTCTTCTTTCCCCATGTTTTCATCTGTCCCTCCAGCGCTGACACCTCTGTCCTTGCTGGCACTTCCGATCCAGCGGTGTCTGAAAGCGGGTGCACACGTCCATAGACTTACCTTGCGCTTACAAGCCCCACATGTGATAGCAGATGGTGGTGACAGGTACTCTTTAAGGTGATGCTGGGGGTCCAAAAGACCCGCAGTGTCACCTTTACACTCCAAATAAGCTATTGAAGTGCAGATCGCACTTCAATAGCTTATAGCTGGGCTTCAGGAGCCCATCACTGGCATCTAAGGGACTGGAAGTGATGCAATCTACATCGTTTCTGGTCCCATAGAACGTGGAGGGGATCGACGAACGGAGGATCGTTCATCTCCTTCTTAGCTCCCCGCCGACACCAGAGAAGCCGGTCTCGCCAGAGTCGCTTCTATTGTTAAGCCAAGTCTAAACAGAGTCCCGGCGGCAAAAGCCTCCGGGAGTCTGTTTAAACAGCCCCGATGCCAGCGACGTACACTGTACAAGTTATATTTGTGACCTGACATTTGAAAAGGCATGCATATGACCCCACCAGGAATGACAGCCCACTCACTCCCAACTCCCCAGGCAGTTTTATTACACTTCCTTAGCACTGCCTTAAAACCCATTTATTTAAAAAAGCACTAGCTTTCTTTCTGGACAGTTCTCAGGCCCAGGTTTACATAGACTCTGCACAAGCTTCAGAACTTTATAATCTATCCTTGTGCTATTTGCCCTTATATAAACATCTGTGTCACAGGGACCAATCTATTATCGGTATTGAGACAGAGCCTGTTGGGATATATGTGTCATAATCTGTTATTACTATACAATACTCCTGGCTCTTTAAAATACAGAAATCTAGAATAGACTTTAATATCTATAGGCAAAACAGTGCAATTTGTATTACAGCCACTTCTGTGCCACATACAGATCAGGCAGTGGTTACTGGTTTCACAAATGAGAAATGATCTCCTCTAGGGCTTTGTACTAATAGCAAAAGCTTTTTTTTATAATCTTCCGAACGGGTTACAAAAAAGTTTACTTTAAATAATTAGCTCTGTATAAAGAGGTGGACTGCAATAGTCAATACTCCCTCTTCACTGGTAACCAATTGTCAATTAGCCAACACTGGTTTTAATTATGCTGTCATTGCCAGAACTCTGAACTATGTACGTGTTTTCTGTTATCTTTACTATGGTTGTAAAGTGGAGTAGGAAGGAAATAGGTTAGTTCTTAAGAGGATGCTTACAAGTGTCCATATTGGTTCTCATATTTGGAAACGATGTTCTTGCATTTGCCCAAATCTCTGCGTAGTTCCGCCACCTCTGTGCGAAGCGCAGTGTTTTCTTTTTCCAAGAAGGCTGCTCGCACAGTAATCTGGTTCTCTTTGAGTCGCCGTGCATCTCGGGATCGCTTAGCTGCCACGTTGTTCTTCTTACGTCTGTTCCAGTACTTCTCATCCTACATGAAAACACCATTATAATTAAGACTGGACGGAAATACAGGCTAAAGGATAATCCAGAATAAGCTAAATTTTAAAATATATTTAAAAAAAAAAAATGTGACTGTTATTTACCAAAATACACTTTTTTCCTGAGACTCCCAAAGAACTACTTTGTTTTATTAGCCAGCTAAGATTTCTCAAATGTCTGGCTTGGCACTAGTTGCAGGCAAAGCAGAGGGAGGTCTGGAGCTGGGAAACCTTTGGGGTCCATACGAAGATAAAGATCTTAATTTTTTAGTACATTGCTATCATACAGATTCCTTTCTTCAGTCATCTTTAAATTTGACCTAAACAAGTACAGACTGGGAGTCATATTTTGCTTTAGTCCTCTTTTGGGTCAGAGTACAGTACTTTAAGTATTGGCAAGCATGCATTTTACCTTCCCAGTACTGCTCACTAACTTGTAACAAAATAAAACTGCAATAGTGCCTCGATTAAGGTCACGTGTCTTGTAAAAGTTCCACCCGGGTATATGCGACAAGTATAGGAATTCACTATATGTGTCAGCACCATCTAGGAATGCTAGTGCCATATGAATGGCCTTAGTATGGCTTTAGGACAGGCAAAACATTTATAAATGAAACACTTTATGTTAAGTTTAAGAATGAAACATGACAGTAATTGAAGAAATTACTGTCCCTGGTGATCTTTTATCTAGTCTATCTTGTTCAGATGGCTCTTCACCTTTCCATGGTTGCCTACACCTGCTTTAATGATGGTGTTTGAATTACAAACAATAGAAGTGAATGGGACATGTACCTTCAGGTCATCCGGTACATATACTTTCTTTGCTTTCTTTATCATGGGCTGTGGCTTTAACTCCTCATCTGCAAATTTGTGTTTTCTAGGGTTAAATAGCTCCCCTCCTGGCACACTGGAAAGCACCAGATCTGTAGGGTCTGGATTGAAATTTACTTCCACCTCTATTTTCTCTGGATCAACGGGACTAGGAGGATCAATTTCTTCTTTCAGTGAGTCGTCTGCATTGGAAGAATATCCTGCAAAAATTAAAACTGATTAAAATCAGAGACAAAAAAGACAAAATAGATTATTATGGCACTTCATCTTACTACCCACACTTTAAAGTTGGTTTCCTCTGCATGGGTTATCGTGCTCAGATAAGTTAATTTTACAGCTAGGAACAGGCAGTTCTGTGTTTCGAGAACATCCACTGATAGCTCACGTTTTCTACTAATGACCGGGAAACAATCAGCAAAGTTCCCCAATCACATGATCACCATTTTCAGCTGACACAATGATTACATGGCCTTGTTCTTAAACAGTTGTCACGGACAGGGATTTTTTCGTTCCCTGGTGTAAGTAACCTTACCAATAAACTTCTCTTCTCTTGTCTCATGTTGGTCTGATAGAGTAAGTATGCGTGTATGGATCTTCTGTGTATGTCTTCTCTCATCTCAAAATCTAACCAGCTGTCCCAGTTCTTTCCCTGGACTAAAAAACACCCCCTCCATGTTGTAAAAATGAAAGGGTTGTGTTTTGTTGTTCAGCAAAAGACAGCTGGGCAGGGCAGACATCATTCCTGAGTTGCCCGCCTGCAACAGGAAATTAGGAGCCAAGTGCATTTCTGCCAGAACGACAAGTATTTTCCTGCACTAGCAGGATGTTTAAAGGACTAAAAACAGGGGGAAATGTGCATGCATCGCAAAGATGTACTGCAATATTTTGACATGCACATAACATACATAAAAAAATATACAAATGCTACCAAAGATAAGTGACACAGTACAAGCAATTCACATATAGCAATGAGATAAATACCTTCATATCAATTATCCTGGCACACTGGAAAGCACCAGATCTGTAGGGTCTGGATTGAAATTTACTTCCACCTCTATTTTCTCTGGATCAACGGGACTAGGAGGATCAATTTCTTCTTTCAGTGAGTCGTCTGCATTGGAAGAATAACCTGCAAAAATTAAAACTGATTAATAAAAGTGCCAGAATCCCTGAAGTCTAGATACCCAGATTCGTTCGCCTTGTTGCGCGCATGCCAACCTGCTAATTTGGTAGGCGAGTTTCCTCTTTAGTTACTCAATTATTACAATGACTATGGTTTTTGTGCAACATATTTTTATTGATTTTTTTTCAATCACATAGATATTCTCCATCTCCTGAGGAAGCGCCCTCCAGCGCGAAACGTCGAGAAACTCTATGACACCTCCACTCTCATTATTTGCAAACCAATCATGTGTATTTTCTAATCATGTCATACTATTTTACAATCAATCATGTAATTATTGATCCAATTTTATGAGTGGAGTTAGTCTGTCTAGGAGATATCCAATTAGCCGGCTTTCACATACGAATTTCTACATCATTTTTAATCATTATTTAATAAAATAACTTTTTTATTCCCAAACTGTCTTGGAATTGTCAATTGGCACCTCAAAAGCCCCAACTTTATCTTTCCTCTTTTTGACCAGTATTACTTTCAGGGGTGTGGTGCCTTATACTCTGGTCTGGGCCATCAATGTAATTATATTATTAGATACCCAAGTAATATACTACGGAAAACTCTGATAAACATTAGAGTGGGAATATTCTGCTGTCCTGGAAGACTCTTGGGAAAGACGTTACCAGATAACCAATTTCGGTTTTCCATAATCATCTTCCAGGAACAGTACATGAGGATAATTGAGCAACTGACCTTGTTAGGGTTGGACTACTGCTTGCAGGACCTTCCTGACAAACACTCTGTCCTGACTGAACAACAGGTCTATACCGTAGCATTTGAAAAATATATGGAAACTTGTCAATGCGGAGACTTAAAATCTGCCCCTTTCTCCATCAAGAAGCAACTAAAGCTCTCATAGAACGTACCTGAATGTATTTCAGCAACCTCTAACAGTGAGAAGTGTAAGCCTCTTCAACAGTGCACTGGATTCATCTGGCTTTGGAGCCTTTGCATGGTTTGTTGCCCTTTTATGGCCGCTGTTTGCAAACCAAATACGTTTTTCCACTTCCTCCACCCCTTGATGGCTTCCAGATAAGCCTAACACTGCTTTACTTACATCTAAGCAATTAAACTCTCTTTCATTTAAAGAAGAACTTCAGGAATTAAAACCTACCCACGCACTGCAAGGGTTAACTGCTCCTTTTTCTCTTGGGGCTGGAATACAGAAGATATGCTCACCTGATCCTCAGTCCTGTGGTGGTCAGCATTCACCTCTCTCCCCCTCCTCATTCTCACACCACTGGAGCCTGGGGGAGAAGAGGCTTCAGGGACCAGTCTAGCAGCATCCTCAGCCCTGTGGTGGTCAGCATTCACCTCTCTCCCCCTCCTCATTCTCACACCACTGGAGCCTGGGGGAGAAGAGGCTTCAGGGACCAGTCTAGCAGCATCCTCAGCCCTGTGGTGGTCAGCATTCACCTCTCTCCCCCTCCTCATTCTCACACCACTGGAGCCTGGGGGAGAAGAGGCTTCAGGGACCAGCCTAGCAGCATCCTCAGCCCTGTGGTGGTCAGCATTCAGCTCTCTCCCCCTCCTCATTCTCACACCACTGGACCCTGGGGGAGAAGAGGCTTCAGGGACCAGTCTAGCAGCATTCTCAGTCCTGTGGTGGTCAGCATTCACCTCTCTCCCCCTCCTCATTCTCACACCACTGGACCCTGGGGGAGAAGAGGCTTCAGGGACCAGTCTAGCAGCCAGGCAGGATAGAGAATAAGGCGAGTGTCTTTTATCCAGCCCCTAGACTAAAACAAGCAGTTAGCCCTTGCAGTGCAGGGATGAACCCACTGCAAGGGTTAACTTTAATTTCTGAAGTTCTTCTTTAATGGGTCATTGCAGAAATACAGGATTACTATATCCTGTGACCTATGGAAAGTAAACCTGGATCTACTTTCAGAATAATTCTGTCTGGGGGGGAAAAGGACTTTTCCTACTGAACATGAAGGTTTCTATGTTCTTATTAGATAAATGTTGTGATTTCAGGTACCAGGTTTTTAGTTTTAAATTGTTGTACTTCGGGATTCCGCACTGGTCCCTGGTGGATAAGATGAGGAATATTCGGCAACATCCAGGATGGGCATATGTGGACTATATGGAGAACACCGAACCAACGCCTTTGTGGCCAGAAAGGAGTGATCAGGATTACTCTATGTCGGTCCAAACCTTCTACACTACTTTGGACAGTAGTGGGAGTGGGGGGAATGCATAGGCTGGGAATACGCACCTACTCCATCTTGCTCCTCCAAGTGAGAAGAAATTCTCTAGATGCGCATTGTTCATGTTTGCAAACAGATCTATGCATGGTTCCCCGATGTTTCTAATGGGTTAGTGTTACACTTGGCTAGCCTCTATTTGTGGGTTGAGACACCCCGCAAGCATTCCAAGGAACGATGGTACCCTTCAGTGAGATGATTATATTGACCTGTATTTCTTCTGGATGTCTATTGCAGTTGTTTTCTTTATGGTACATGTTCCTGTATGGCTGCTTCTTTTGTTGAGGAAACTTTCCCGATGACAATAGTTATCAGGACAGTTAGACAGAATGAACCCCCTAATGGAGGACATGGACAGTGGTCAGCCCTATTCAAAAAAAAAAACAAACAAAAAAATTTGCTTTGTGTTATGCTTTAAGTGCCGCAGCACATTTTCTTTTAACAGGAAAACAAACTTAAAAAATAAACTGCTAGAGAGTAGAGTTTTTGTCAGAACAGAAATGCAAAGTCTTTTCTGCCAAAAAAACGGACGATTCTGACCTCTTGCAGTTTTTTTTCCATATGAACTGCAGGACGAATGCATACAGCGCTCCACGTAAAATACAGGACTGCTGATCCTGCACTGTATGCAAGGATGTCGCAGAGGAAACCGCGGCAGAACCAGCTTTATGGGAACAGTCAAACACTAGGCACGAGAAGGGAAGTATTTTTCTGTCTTATACACACCCCTAAGGCCTGGTTCACACCTGGGCGTTTAACTGCGCGTAGAGATGCGCTGTAAAACGCTCAGCATGTGAAAACCAATATCTGCCTATCGGTATAGTTCCCACTTGGGCGTATTTCAGCGCGTAGGAACGCGCTGAAAAACGCCCTACGCCCAAGGTAGTACAGGAGCTTCTTTGGGGCATATTTTCCACGCGTATCCATTAGGATACAGCCGGACAGACCTCGTAAACGCGCGTTTGTCGCGCGTTTCTTTTACCGCAAGTCGCGGCCGAAATGCGCAGCAATTGCGCATATTCCGTGCGCCCAGGTGTGAACCCAGCCTTAGACTGAAGGAGCTTTTTAGAACGTTAATAGAGAAGGGGGGCTACTAATGACCGTTTACACAGCTGCCAAAACTTTAGCTTTAACAGTTCTTTTTAACAGTCTCAAACAGCTTTCCTGTACAACTCAACAGACAAGACACAAGCTAAAGGTGGCCATACACTTTACAACCATCGCAAGACCTTAGTCTTACGATGGTTGTAAAGTAATTAAAAAAACGTACAATCTGCCCATCTTGGACAGGCAGATCGTACTTGTGATCATCGCAAGCCTTCTGATGACTTCTGATGACCGCAATGCTGAACGGGCAGTGTGCGCGTGCGCACACCGGCCCGTTCGGCATTTGTCTCCCGAGCATCATTCGAACCAGCCGAAAATCGTAAGATTTTCGGCTGGTTTTCTAGCATGCTCCTTAGACAAAAGATGTGCTTCATTCACACTGCACGATTAGTGTATGATCGCGGGACTTCCCGCGATTCTTGTACGAGAATCGTGCAGTGTATGGGCACCTTTAGCTTCAGAGCTTCTGATCACACGGAAAAGAATATTCATTTGCTTAACCACTACATGGGGATGTATGCTTTAGAGGATATAGGTTAGAATTTAATTGAAATGCTCTTTAAAAAAATAGGTCTCCGACAAGATATCGTGGTATGAGGGATTAGAAAATACATTTGTATAGCTTAACTATCAATAAAAACCCTTGAGCAAAATCACCTTCGTTTTCAGATATTTGTAGTAAACCCGATGGTGACACAGGAGGGGGAGAAGTAGAAGCCGTCTCCTCTTCATCTTCTAGCTCAGCAACTGGCATAAGTGGGTTCTGAATTGCCTGGGCAAGCCGTTTTGGGCTGGATGGGATACCATTCTCCAATAGGAATTCATCAAGGTCCATGTACTCCAAGTGGAAAGATTCGCCATCATAAGGAATGGTCTTATCCCAAATAGGTGGCATGAGTGCAGCGGAAACAGACAATGAATTTTCATCAAGGCTGTCATCTTTGTCCAATTTGATCTTGTCTTTTTCTAGAAAACAAGTTAAAAACACATATATGAATATATTTTTTTTTTAAAAAGGAAAAAGCTACTGAACAAATTGCAAAACGTAACTAAAATCTGTTTTCTATGGAAACGCTATAATAAACTATCTTGCTTTAAGATTAAGTGCACTTTAAGAAAGGAATTGGAACCCCCTTTACCCCAATCTCAGATTGACCAATAGCAGTAAAGACCTCAGGCACACAAATCCAGCTTCTCACTGTACACTAACTTACATGCATTTGTGTTCCACCATCATCTAAAATGGTCACCAGTGCACCAGGCGTGGCTAAAGACAGTCAATCATTCCAGACACATAGGCAATGGCTCTCAAATGACAAGCCTGACACATGCGTGTTGATTTCAGAGATGGATGAAGCAGCAAAGGACATAAACATGATAGCAACAGACCTGAACAGACTGAGGAATAAAGCTCAGATTTGTCTACATGTGAGGTCTGTACCTTTATGGTGAATTTGAGGAGAGAAGGAAAGGAAACCTTTACCATAAAAGTATGCATACTCTTTCTTTGCCTAACCTGCAGAAAATGGCACTAGGCATCTGGCCGTCTGGGGACACAGATTTTCCAACTCTTGCAAACAGAAGGCATATTCATCCTTATACAGACAAAGGCTATGAACAAATAACTAGATTTCTAATATTTCAAAGTATACAACTTTTCCTTTGTATAATTATTCTTAAAATTCCTAACTATATTCAGCAGTCCACTTTCGCTGCCAGATCCAGTGTGTGGCTTCAATTGGAGGCCGATTTCTCGCTGGGACACAAGTGACATCTTCAACATTACAGTATAATCCTCCTTTACACAAGGTCAATTATCAGTGATTAAAAAAATAAATACAATTATGATATCCTTTGGATATCACAACCTAGCATATAAAACACAACAAGCAATTTAAAGTGGCACCCTAGAAAAGAAAGGGGAAAAAAACAAAAATCAGTTTTCACATCATAATGTAATTCAGCTACCTCTCATGCTTAATATCCTACGCCCGCCTTGTAACCAACATGATTGCCCCCCATCCAAAATACCTTGCATTCAGTGAAAAGAAAAAGCTTCTTGTGAATGGATAAGAAACAGGTCGCACAGATCAAGGCGATTATCTGTGTGACCTATTACAGGGTTAGATAGTCCATGGGTACCAGGGTCACGCATAATAAGGGATTTTAAACAATCCTTAAATCGCAATCATGTCCATTAATAAGCTACTGGTTTTATACGAAAATAGTGTGCTAGAGAAAATATTATGGGAGGAATTTAGCGAAACTGGAGCAGACAGAATCTGCAGTAATTGCCCATACTAACCAATCAGTTTCTCTTCAGTTTGCTCAGTTAAGCTTTAAAATTGAAAGAGAAACTGGTTACTATGGACAACTGCTCCAGATTCTGTCTGCTCGTTTTGATAAATCCCCGACGCGGATCCCGACAATTATGTCTGGATCCGCCCAGCTGCGTGAGTGACAGCTGGCTGTACCCGCCCCCTCCCCTGTCCGTTCCGCCAGTCAGCGCTGGAGGATCGGAGCGGGCAGGGGGGAATCCAGTCCCTCCCCGGTATGGCAGACATTGACCACTCTGAAAACTTTACAGACAGGTGCCATGCACAGCCTACAGGTATATTTGCGTAGCGTAAACAAATGCACAAAAACAGAATGGAACCAAGATGCGTCTGGGCAGCGTATTTTACGCGCATGCGCATGTTTACGCATACATACGCATGTTTACGTGTACATACGCGCGTACAGTTCATTAAATTTCTATTAGGAATGATGCATTCTGGGAATGCAAATCGTGCACGCATATACGCTCATATATGCGCGTATATACGCAATATACAATTTTGCTCGAGTTGTGTGTGAATAAGGCCTTAGGGTACTTGAATGCATTTTTAAGATTTAACTCCCGAGTTTAGTGTCACTATAAAAACAAAGGTAAACTATGCCTTGGTAATAACACTGCGGCGGCACCACTACACCCGACTGCCAACCAGCGGACACTAGCCGCACACTAAACCGGGTGCAGGCTGGTGTCCGCTGTGTAACAGCAATGCTTTGCATTGTTACAACGTAAGTCAGTGTATACATTTTTATTGAAATGACATTTCATTCACGTCTATGCACCATGGCAGAGTTTTGGTAACAGTCAGTGACGTGAAATTTGGTGCAAAATAGGCAGCGTTCAGGTGCGAACAGGGTGAACTGTTTCCTAAATGGCCCGCCATTGAGCCTGTGAAAATCTGATTGGCACAGCTCTACAGATGTGATGTGAATGAGCCCCAAAGCATCCTGTAGTGTATGGAAGGGGCTGCAACTTACAAGGCCAACAGAACAGACGAATGAAGGGACACCGACACTTCATATAATCACCATTCTGCTGCTAGATATAGGGTCTGAACTAGCCTGACTGGAACCTAACAAGTCCACCAATTCTAGTCTCTACAGGAAACCTTGTGCACCCCTCCCTTCGCTCCTACTAGAAGGAATGTGGGTTATGGCCGATGGCAGCTGAGGCAGGAGGCGCCATGGCCGCTTACTTCTCCTCACCCACTTCTCCTGTATCCAGAAAGTTCTTCGGAGGGTTCTCTATGAGTTTCATCAGCACAAGGGGGAAGGACTGGCCCAGAAGAGACACGGGAGAGGCCGGAGAGGTAGAGGCCTCGACTTCAGGCTGAGGATCGGACATCGTGATACCAATAACACCGAATAATTAGACAGGCTGAATTGAAGAGTGTAGAGCTCCGCTAAATTATTCATAAGCTCCTAACGCTGATTGGTCAGCCGGCAGCTTCTATGCAGACGAGGTTCTTGCTTCACTTTCTCGGCCAACCGGCCAGCGGCCAGGCTCAATGACGTAGGCGGGAGGGGTGGCTCCTAGTTGCCATTACTATGTAAACCAGCACTAAAGGCGCAGTCTCCGAATAAGAATATTCACTGACAGGCAGCTCATTGGATCGGGCAGCTTTCACTTAATTGCATAAGGTATAGCCAGCGATCTGATTCGTCGGCGCTCTGCCTTACGCAACGCAACTCACGCCCCGCAGTCACAAGACTCCACAAGCGAGGTCACGTTTTGGATTTATCGTCATGAGGAGGCGGAGACAATAGGGGTGTATATACATTTGCTGCCCGTGATTGGCGAACAATGGGAATATCGCCGCCCATAGTTTACCTCTCCGAGCTGTCACAGGGCTGCAGCACGTGTTGGGAAGATTAGAGTCAGGTGATGGGGGATGAGTTACTGTCTGATTGTATCTTCATTCTAGTTGTGCTGGTCTCTGCAAACATAGGATTACTGGTACAAATGTACATACATTATAGAATAAACAGATATGCATGGCCTAATCACTCTACATAGCCACAATGAAATGTAAAATCCCCAAGTCCGTATTCACACCCGAGTATTTGTGAATGCGCGTCAAATGCGTACAAAATGCACACTTTGAGGTGTTTGCAAAACTCATGAAAAACGCACCTGCTGTGCCAGGACCAGCTAATGGCACCCAAACATGGCCAGGAAGACACATGTTTTTCCCTACTAAAATGTGCAGAAACGCAACGGAAAAAACGAAAAACCCGTTTTGCAACATGCACTACTTTTCCACGTTGTCGTAAATCAACATGTGTTCCCACTACGCTCAGGCGTGAATGGAGACTAAAATTTGTATGGAAACTAGATAACAAATCATACTAGTCCAAGAGGTCCAGCATCGTCTTCCCAGCAGGTGACGTTCTTATGCAACTTAGCGCCTGTGCCGCCATCTTAAAATGAGATCCGACACATGCCAGTCACGCCTGGGGTCCCTGCAAGGTCTATGCGTCTGCAGCGTTTCTGTGCATGCAACAGATTCCCATGCATGTGCACACGGGCTAGGGTTACCACCTGTCCAGGGTTCACCCGGACAGTCCAGGGTTTGAATGCTGTGTCCGGGTTTCATGGCAGCCGAGACCCGGACACATGTCAGGCAGACAGTGGCAACCAAAATTAAGATAGGGGCTACTGGGGGGCGTGGCTTACGCATGGCGCTGGACGGTCGCACTTAAGCAGAGCTCCCACCTCAGCCCGCAAAAAACTGCCGTAATAGGACACACTTTTCACCTGACTTGCTATCCATCTGACCTCAAACATGGGAAGGAGAAGCCAACGCTCCTCCGGCTCGAAAAAGGCGACCTCCGGTACCTTAAAACGGTACTTAATCGCGGACACGAGATCTACTCAGGCCTCCACGCGGCCTACCACGCGGCAGGCGCCGGCAGATAGATCCGAGGCCCATACTCTCCCGGCCACGCCACAGTCCCCGGGCTCTCCGGGCTCCGACAGCGATTCGGAAGCCTCCTCCCCGGCTACGCTACAGACAGACCTGCAGGTGCCAGATGCCATGAGAGACCTTCCAACGAAGGCGGACCTGGCTCACATGTTCCAGAGGATTTGCATGCCTGCCGTGTGGGTACGAGTTAGTAACGGCTATTCCATCGGCTGTTACCGAATTGCTATTACTGTTGTTTATATGTTCTTCTTGTCTCCCTGTATGTCTATGTCCCCCTCCTACCCACCCTCCCCATCACCTCCCCCATGATTGTACTTCGGATAGATGTAGGAATATCGCTGTATTTCATATTGTGCTGTGCCCAGAGGGTACTCCTGACTCACCATGGCAACCGTAAATTTGACCTCTTATAATGTGAGAGGCCTGAACACCCCCACCAAACGACACCAGGTCTTAAAGGAACTGCATAGACTATCTAGCGACATAGTATTTCTCCAGGAGACGCATCTCTCACATAGTACCAACACGCGACTGTCCTCTTATCGCTACCCAACATGGTATACTCTATGGCGGATTGTATCCCAATGTATGTGTGTATCCGTATTTGTACCCCCTGTAATTTGTACGTTTATATGCAAACTCCTTTCAATAAAAACTTATTATACAAAAAAAAAAAGATAGGGGCTACTGGCCCCCCACTGAAAATAGTCTTGACTGATATTTACATATTAATGTGTGGCACCTATTTACATATAAATAAGCCAGGACTCATTTTTTTTTAAAGAATTCCGTGAGTCGCAAGAGTGTTCGGGTTTGGCTGAAAGAAAAGGTGACAACCCTAAGGGGGCCCACATACCTTACGATAATCGTAAGGTGTGTGGAAGCCATGCGACCTCTACTACTGTAAGGTCGCACGACTTTTAACTTACGAACATGTTCGAAAACCCGCCGAGCATTGTACGATGTTCGGCGGGTGTGTAGCAGGTTCGTAAGATAAATGCCGGACGGGCCAGTGTGCGCAAGCGCACCCTGCCCGTGCGGCATTGTGGTCATCGGAAGCCCGCCCCTCAGGGGGGCGAGGCTTGCGATCATCGCAAGTACGATCTGCCTGTCCAAGATGGGCAGATCGTACGTTTTTTTAATTACCTTACAACCATCGCAAGACAAAAGTCTTGCGATGGTTGTAAGGTGTGTGTGCCCAGCATAACACAGGCGCTGTTCTCTGCCAGGTGTATAAGATCTGGTAGAGACCTGCAGTGTGTCTGTGCATGTGCAGAGTTCACATGTGGGTGGGCATGCCACGCGTCTGCCAGAGACTAGTGGCGTATCAGCACACACAACATATGGCAAGCTGCATCCTGGAATGTGTAATGTATTCATCCCAGGAGACAACGGAACACAGCAGCTGGGGTATTCCCGGGCACATTTTACACTGTATGCCTGTATTTGCCCCCCATGGGAATAAGCCCTAAAAGCGAGGGTAGAGGGTTAAGTGAGAGGATGTTATTTTTCTGGGTGAAGGTTCACTTTACTATCTCCAATACAATAAGAATCTTCTCTACAAACGTTGTGTACATATCACTTTCCTTGTAGCATGTTTATCAGGCTTGACAGACATATCTGTATAAAAAAATGAAGGAATCAGGACAGAAAGGATTGCAATGTGAGTGTCATGTAGGATGTGGTGAACCTGATGACCCATTGCGTGCACACAGCACATCACTAACGCTCCATGCACCCCAGATAAACCTGACCTTTTTAAAGACAACCCGGCCTGCTAGCAAACGTGGGTCAGATCACATGTACATATATAAACACAATCACAAAATCCCATATGATCTTTAAAGCTTAACTCCAGGCACTAAAACCAATGGCGTCACAAGAGGGGTGTGGCCTGCACCGGGTGACACATCAAAGTGACTGACAGTCATTTTGGTGTCACCACCTCTGAAAAGGTGGGCACTCGGTCATGGACAGCTGCACGAGAGAGGAGGGAACCCGGCAGCATTCCTTATCCTGACAGATAAAGGTCCTCTCTTTACCGGCATTTATCACCAAGTTGGCCGCTGGCAGTGAAGTGCACATGACACTGCCTGATGATGCCCCTGACTAAAATTACTCCTTAGATACCACACAATATATCAATCCATTTTGTGTGCACTAAATGCATTTGTGAACCGAGATATTACCTTGTTAAAGTAGCGGTGACATCATCACTGTGCTGCACAAAGCTGTGGGAAGGACCCAGCAGGCTCCACCCACCACAGACTGTCCTTATGTTTGTCTGGACCTGGCCAGAGTTGGGGGTAACCGGATGTAAACGAATGCCCATCCCGTTTAGATACAGCTGCCCATAGACTAACATTGGGCTTTCGATCAGGTCCGCCTGATAAAGTATCAGGCGGACCTGATCGGAAAGCCCGTGCAAAAGGGCTCCTATTTGTGATCCTGCTCTGTCACCTTGTCACATGCTCTTCCGATAAAGCCTACATGCTGCTGTTTTTTAACACATTACTACACAGGTCCACTGTTGTCACTAGCAGGAATCCCGCCTCAATATGCCATGCAGCTTTCACAGGACGGACACTGTAAAAGGCTGCAGGAGATCAGTTAACCGATACCGATAAGCAACAAAGAATTAAAAAAAAAAAAAGTTTTATTAAAATGAAGGACAGTTGTTTATGATACACAGTGCTTTAGCAAACTAAATCAAGGAGGGATCAGAGAGATGGCCACAAACCAATCAAATATCAGAGTTCATTAAAAAAAAGTTTAATGTTTAATATTTGATTACATCAATATAACTATATTGATGTGATTACATTTTACACATGAATCTTTTTTATTATAGATACCTGTACATCTCTATGACTGGATACTGCTACATGGAGACCCGGATATATACATCTAGTATGGATGCACGCTCTTGGACGCAGACAGTCTGTGAACAAGGGTAAGTGTGGGTCAGTATGGAGCCGGGTCCTCTCATAGATATGTACAGGCAGCTGCATGCGGCTACACACAGCACCTCTCCTTCCAAGGCGAAGGTCTAAGCGCGGCTGTGCCCAGCAATAACAATGTAACAGAGGCCCTTTTAATACGAATAAGATAAAGTTTTACTGGAGTTGAACTTTGTTCCCGCACTTCCATATCTTGGTAAAAACACTAAGACACGGACTAGGTAAGCAGTAACTTGAATTGCTTCCCACAGATGAGCTGGCTGGAAAATGATAGAACCAAGAGAAAGCATTCAAAGTTTTTCTCTGTGACACAGTAAGGTGTTTTCCTATTTGGTCATCTTACCGGTTACATAAGCAATACAATTAATGATGGGTTATACGGCACAGGTAGAGCGAGGGAACATTCATACATTTGCTTCAGTATACTGATTACAAATCTTCTATAGCGATCTCTAAATATTGCATCTTTCTATATCCAGCTGCCCTGATAGAACTGCTGATGAAATGATATAATACCACAATGTCCTACACATAATCCCTTTCAAGAGATTCATACTGGGCCTGCCAAGACTAAAATGTTGAAGTCTTCTGACTTCCTACTGCTCTACTTCGGGCTACATCAAGGCTTAGCAGTTGGCACTAATTGTGTCCTGGCAAAGTGCCTAGATCATATGCCAGACATCCAGTAGGTGAATGAGGCCACATCTTACATAAGGTACAGTGAAAGTTCTTATATAAATTGGTCATTAGGAAATGATTAGCCGTTGTTATAAATTACTGATAAAAGATGGATGCATCAAAGCAAGCCATGAACTAGTTCTAAAATAAATACCAGCATACAGAGGCATAAGTCAATTACTATCCTTTATGGGGATTCTGCATACAGCTCTATTATGCAGAGCTGTTGCCTCCTGCAGCAACGGTAGCTGGCGGAGTAGCTATTGTTTTTTGTCTTCTATTTTTGTGCAATATAAATGGCAAACAACTACAGGAATATGCTACAGAAATACAGTTATAACAAAGAATTGGTTATTGGTTTTGGAATAAAGCATTATGGAACCTGTACATAAAGACTCCAATGGTCCAATGCATAGATGTGCCCCCTATGTTTCAACCTGTGGACTGACCCTCGGCTACCTCAAATCTATTGGCCCTCCATGGATGGATCGCCAGAGTGCGGGGGGGAGACGGCAGGTGCTGATCTTGGAGTGGGGGGTAAGTAAAAGTCCTGTACACAATACCCGTAGACAAAAACGAGCAGTAAACCTTGCAGAGCAGAATTGTTTTCCCAGAAATAGGCTTTACATTTTTGAATCTGCAAGAAAAGGTTAGGTAGGTCTTTTTTTTTAAGTGCCGCAGTGTATTAAAATGTGTGTCATTCAGCCAATCCTTTTGGATCACACAGGGAGGGGTAACATCTCTGTAAGGGAGTTCATTGATGTCTGCGTTCCTATTGCAGAGATTTCCCTGTACTTTCTGCCCCCCAGGGAAACAAGAGAAGTTTAAATTATCCATGAAATGGCAGGAAATCCAACATTTCACCATGGTTACCAGAACATGTATCCCCGTCTCAGGGCTCAAAATTTCAAGTCCTGAGCTACTAGCCAGGCCTTAAGAGTTACTAGCCAACAGTTGCCCCACCTAACCCTTACCCTGCCCTTAACTCCGCCTCTAAACACACTCTCTTAAATAATCTTATGATCATTCTTATCTTATGATAGTTGCCGCTTGTAAACAGTAGATTAAGGATTCCTGCTGCAGGAAAACACAAGTTCCTGACACAGGAATGTCTAATCACACCTGAAATATACTGTAGGTGTGAATGGGGCCTAATATACACATACACTAAAGGTGCCCATACACCTTGGGACCATCGCAAGACTTTTGTCTTGCGATGGTCGTAAGCTTATTAAAAGCTTGCACGATCTGCCCATCTTGGACAGGCAGATCGTACTTGCGATCATCACAAGCCCGCCCCCATGAGGGGCAGGCTTCCGATGACTGCAACGAGGGGCGGTCTTCAAATGACTGCAAACGGACAGTGTGCGCGTGTGCACACCGGCCCGTTCGGCAGTTGTCGAACAAGCAAGCCACTAACCTGCCGAGAATCGTACGGGTTTTCAAGCCTGCTTGTTCGACGGAAGACGTGCGACCGTACAGTAGAAATGGTCGCACACCTTCCATACACTTTGCGATTAACATATGATCACGGGATTTCCCGCGATTTGCGTACGATAATCGTACAGTGTATGGGCACCTTAAAAGGTGTCCATACACCTGCTGATTATCGTATGATAATCGCGGGTGATCCCACGATCGTACGATAATCGGCAGGGGTATGGGCAGCGTGCGACCGCTTCTACTGTAAGGTCGTATGACTTTTGTCTTCCAAGCACGCTGGAAAACCTGCCGAAATCTTACGATTTTTAACGGTTTGGTGGCATGGTCGGAAGACGAATGCCGCACGGGCCGGTGTGCACAAGCGCACACTGCCCGCTCAGCTGGGAGGGCTTGCGATGATCGCAAGTACGATCTGCCTGTCCAAGATGGGCAGATCGTACAAGATTTTAATGACCTTACAAACATCGCATAACGAAACTCGTGCGATGGTTGTAAGGTGTATGGGCAGCTTAAAACACAATGATACACTTCTCAACGTTACATCCCCCCACAAATATAATAAAAATCCCCCGCACACAAAAAATAAAACACTCCCCCCCATTATAACCCCCCACACATTAAATAATACACTCCCCACATAAAAT
>NW_017307153.1:43699-59341 GCF_000935625.1 Nanorana parkeri
ACAATTGTCCCGATGACAAATAGAGCGGGTGCATCTCTTCAATGGGTGACACATACGACACACACAGTAATACATATCTGACAGAAGTTTCCCATTCTCTCCAAAACAAAATTCTGACTGGAAACCTACTTTAACAGAAAACTATGGACCAAACCTTTTTTTGCCATAGTTCTCTTTAGGGTCACAGCAGGACATATAGTAATGTCCTCCTGTGACCCAAAACTCAGCATATAGTGAGCTATTGCCCACTATATGCTGACAGCGCAGATATTTGTCGGGATCCCTCCCGCTACTTGACTGACAGCTGGGTCTGTCGTTCTAGAGGCAGGGCCAACTGTGCTCACCCCCTCCCCAATCGTTCCTCCAGTCAGTGCTGGAGGAACGGAGGGGGGAGGAATCCCTGTGAGGAGGGGTGATTGATAGTCATCGCTCTATGCAGCGAGATGATTGGGAACTGAGAGATCGGCCTAAGTTCTGTCTATATTATAGTATTGTTCTAGCCTGAATTGTATTTTAGCTGTATGGACCTCTGTGTCCATGTTATTGAGGCTTAAGTGCTGCCTGTATTATAGTATTGTTCCAGCCAGAATTTCAGGGCCTTGCAGGGTCTTGCAGGGTCCTACCCCCCCCCCCCCTCCCCACACACACAAAGTATTAGACATGTGCAAAGACTAAATGAAACCCCCCCCCCCCCCCCCTCAAGGCAATACAAAGACCTCACATTGACATAATTTGCTTCATGTGACTTCTTTGAGCTTCAGTCAAGTGCTGGTGACTCTTCTTGTATCGAGGTCCTAAATAAGGACCTTCATGGCAGGAGCATCAAGTATTATTTTAAAGTGACACTTAACTCACTCCTGGATGGACTATAATGTCATGTTTAGTTTACTCATTTGTATTGAGATTGTAGTCCATCACGGGAGTAAGCTTGGAGCGGTGGCTACTTTACAACACACATAGGGATCATGGGGAACAAAAGTAGCCACCCTCCAGAAGGAAGGACGGTGTCAGCACCAATTCAGGGATGATTTGAGGATCTACAGCTGAGTGATACACAAGCTACATTTTTATTAATAGGGTATTGGAAACATTTTTAAGATTTAACTCCTGACTTTAGTGTCATTTTAACATAAGCTGCAGAAGTTGAAAATATTGAAAATGACATTGAAATTACATTAGGGCTGAACTCTATTTCTTCCAGATTTGTGCAATAATCCATCATGAAGCTTTGGCTTTGTGCAGGCGCTTCCTGTAATAAAGACCAGTCACTTCTGCTCTCTCTCCTTGTGCAGGGTGACTGGTCTTGTCTCCGCCCCCTCTTTAGTTTTCTGCATGCAGCCTGAAGTGGGTGAGCCTGCCGGTTCCCGCCCACTGCTCTGCTCTCTGCACAGGCTATGTACAGCACAGTGATGATGCTATATTTACAAGTTAACCCCTTAAGGACCAAAGCCTTATTTTCATGTTTTGCTTACTTAAAACCCCCAAACATTATATATTTTCTGAAAACCAAGACCCTTGGTTTTGGTAGAATAAAATGGTGGCAGTTGCAAATTTTTATGTTGCGCGACATTAGCGCAACTTTTAAAACCCAAGACGTTTGTGAAAAATGCGCTTAGGTTAAATTTAGCTCCAAAACATTAAATAAAACCCTTTTTTTTGGTAAAATATAAAAGATGAAGTTACGTTAAATAGATACCCAACATGCCCAGGTTAAGAATTGTGTGCGTCTGTGAAACTGTGACAAAATGTATTACCCCAAAAAGTTCATAGACAATGCTTTAAAACCCCTACAGGTCATCAGTTTAGATATACGTGTAAATGTTGGCCATAGAATTATTGCTCTCATTCCCGGCGTGTGCAGCGATACCCAACATGTGTAGCACAATCGTCATTTTTGTATGTAGGCGCACCCGACGCATGTTTATGTGAAGACGCTCATGCTCGCGGGGGCGGGGGACTTTAAAAACATTTTTAAATAATTGTTACATATTTTAAATCAATATTTTTAAAACGTTTTTTTTTAACTTTACTTTAATTGCTATCACATAATTGCTTTACAAGCCCCCCACGTGATAGCATATTGTTGGTGACAGATACTCTTTAAGGTGATACCGGGGGTCCAAAAGACCCCTAGTATCACCTTTCCACTCTAAATAAGCTATTGAAGTGCAGATCGCACTTTACCTGCCCGTAGAAACGATCTGCCGACAGCTGAGTCGCCAGGATCGCTTCTACTGTAAAGCTAGCTGCCGGCTCTAAAAATATAAACAGAGTCTGTTTAACCCCTTAATGGAATTATCCCGTCATGGGTCTTGAAGGGGATAATATATAACTAGGCTTGCAAAGGCATTTGATGCACACAAAGTGGATTTCTATCCTTTGTTGCTATGAAGGAATATATTTTAATAAAAGTTTGTTTCCCAAGAGCTCAGCTTTAACCTTCATACGATGCGATGCCTTGTGACTCTTATGTAGAGCACAGTTCATTTTTCGCACAGTAATTTCCTGGCTTTGACTTCAAAGAAATATGAAAAAGTGTAGATCCGGCCTGGGATGTGGGAAGTGTGACTGGTTCATGTGATTTTACTCTATCAAAGAATGTTCTTCACAATTTACACACCAGTATTGTGGACTTTTTACGTCTTTATTTCAATCTCAATACTGATACTCTGTTGCCCATGGGACAAGTGGCACTGTAGCTTTTGATTCTGATCAGCCTATATGCATATTAGTGCGGAATACAATAACACAAGTGGAGTTTGCTTGAAAATAGCTGTGACAATCCATGAGTGCATATGGCAGCTCTTGAATTGAATGAAGATAGAAGAATAAACATGGATCATTGGCTGAAGTCATAATACTCTCCTCATAAATAGGTCACGGAGATGTCGTCCTTTGTCCCTTATGTATTGTGCGGCTACCGGAAGTCACATCTCTCAGAGAGGCTAGGAAATGTATGTGGGTCACAGCAAGCGCTTCATGATTTCATTCATACCTCCCGACTGTCACTCATTTGGAACCAGATCCCTCTGTCCCTTTTTCCTTTCCTTCACCTTCCTCCCTGCAAAAATCTAAGCAGGTGAGGGAGCTCTTTGTTTCATTTTATGTGTGCAACAGGGTTATAATGTATTACTTTGTGTGCGGGGGGACTGGGGGGGTGTGTATTATTTTATATATGCAGGGAGGGGCCAACGGGGTGAGATTAGGGTTGCCACCTGTCCAGGATTCACCCGGAGAGTCCGGGTTTTGAATGCCGTGTTCGGGTTTCTTGGCAGCAGAAACCCGGACACAAGATGTCAGCCAGACAGGGGCAACCAAAATTAAAAGTTTATTAGTGTGTGCGTATTAGGCCCCATTCACACCTGTAAGCTTAGGTGCATTTAGGGATTACGGCATCAGGAATTTGTGTTTTCCTGCAGCAGGAATCCCTAATCTGGCGTTTAGGCCTGGTTCAGCCCTAGGTGACTTATTGCGCGGATTACGACGCACAGTTTTTGTCCCATAGAAATCTCTATGCATTGAAAACTGCATGGTCAGCTGCTGCATGTAAACACCTGCACACCGCATGTAATCCTATCACATAAATCATGCATCCAGGGAGAGTGATTGTTGAAGTACAAAATTTGCCAAGCGGCCCTCATGGGAGAAACAAATTTGTCCAGTGGCCCCTGAGTGAATGGAGTTTGAAACCCCTGTTCTAGTGTATATGTATAACATTGTTAATCAATGGTTTAATATTGCTTAGTGAAAAAATATGCATTGTGCAGTTCAGTTAATTAAAGTTGCCAGGTTCTATAATTATCTACCCAAAATTATTCTACAGAATTGTAAGGGGAAAATGCAGTTACTATTGGCAATAAAAATGAATAGCCATAATGAAAGGATCATAGTTGGGATGATGGCTAAGGACACCTGGGCCACTCAGCTCACGACCTGGAGCATGTATCCTGGGTGACAGAGTCTAGCAACGCTCCTGACTATGTTGTTCTTAGAGAAGCATCTTGTCCTACCCCCAAAATGTATGTTTCCATTTCCCCCCAAGCATTACTAGTGTGGGATTTCAGCAATGACTTGAGGCCCTACGCTCAGATGGATTCTTAAGATTCCCCTGGTCCCATGGTGATGGGATGTGTGATCTGTTCTGAAAAACAGGTCTGGGTGGTTAGACTGCTTTTCTTTTATAGACAATGTCTGTACGTGTACATTAAATAAATGAGATAAACTTCCACTAAGTGTTACCTCTATGTTTGTTTTAGAATAGGAGAAAGTGACCTTTACTACATCGTGTCCCTTTATTATGTAGTGTGAGTTGATGGGTGACACAATAGTGATTCTAAGGCCCCGTTCACACCTGACCGTTTTGTAGCGCATCCTACGCTCGACAAACGCGCTACAAAACGGTCAAAAAAATAAATAGCATTGTAGTCAATGCCCTCGTTCCCACCTAGGCGTATTTCCGCCCGTCCCTAACGCCCTACAAAACGGCCCACGCCTGAAAAGGTCCCGGGACTACTTTGGGCCGTTTTGTAGGGCGTTTTCCATTGGGATACAGCCAAGTAGCCTTTGGAATCGCGCAACTTTTTTACCGCGAATCGCAGTAAAAAAAAACGCGTGACGGTCGCGCGACAGACGCGCATATTACAATAGGTGTGAATGGGGCCTTAGTGCACTAAATTACTAAAATGCTATACATGTAGGTGGTTCTGCTGCCTCTCTTCTTTTTGAGCTTCATAGATATTCCTATGAAAACCAGTGGTGTTCAGTATAGCATATAGTTCGATATCAACTCAACTATAAAGTAAACCTGTCACAAGACTAGGCCATTCATACAGAACATAGGGTGAAAAATGCATAAGCAGATGTTACCTGCTTATCAAAGCAATCAGTGAGGAAGGTAGGACCCAGCTTGACATTTACAGGAAAACTTGATTTGCCTATAAGTCTGAAGGTGTCCATACACCTGCCGATTATCGTACGATAATCGCAGGAACGCCCGGGGCGGGCTTGCGATGATCGCAAGTACGATCTGCCTGTACAAGATGGGAAGATCGTACGTTTTTTGAATTACCTTACAACCATCGCAAGACAAAAGTCTTGCGATGGTTGTAAGGTGTATGGCCAGCTTGAGCCTACTGATCATTTTAACATGTAGGTTATCCTGAGGTCAGCCCCTGTGTATGTGCTGTTTTTGTATATGCCGAGTTTGAATTTGTGACAGGTTTGCTTTGGTTTGGAAAGATAAATGAAATTGATTTTTGCAGTAGGTTACTGGACACTGTGGGTTTGATTTACTAAAGGTAAATAGTCTGTTCTGTCCACTTTGCAAGAGAATTTGCACTTTGTTAAATATGTTAAACTATCAGGGTTATTCATTGAAGGGTGAAGAAGAGTTTGGAGAAGACAGGAGAAGTGAACAATCTAGACAAGAATAGCTGATTTGGAAACATTCTTCAATTCAGCTCACTTTCCGGTTTAGCTATGTTGTCCTAGATTGTTCACTTCTCCAAACTCTTCACCCATTAGTGACTAACCCCATAAGGGTTAGGTGCCATTCCGGTCTATTTTTAAAGGGGGGCTCTTATTTTACTTAAAAGAAGTATATTGGAGCATGTAGACACAAAACATGGGCAACCAAAATCAACATTTTAATGCTAGGATTATCTGTATTACACAGAGTATTTTCTCTGGTTACTTTCCTTATTTGGGTTAAAATATGTTGACATTGTATGTAAGTTATTAAGTTATGAATGTACTTCTACTGATGATGTGAAAATAGGGTCAATAACAGTTGCTGCTACTGCCTATATGCATGGCTATACTGTGCCTCATAGTAGATCTGGTACTAAAAGCAGATGTATGTTGTCTAGTATATTGACTACTATGGCAAGGCAGCCAGGTTCTGTTGTGCTGTTCAAATCGGTTTTGTATATTTTGTACAGGCACTGTAAAAGTTAAGCTGCTATTGCCACATCACCTGGCACAACTATACAAATGATTACGTTGTCTGGCAGACCTCACCCTTTCCATCCTACAATTTCATACCTGGAAGAGCTGCCAGTATTCCTCCAAGTAGGTCAATGATATGAAACTAGATCAGCCACAAGCTGAAACAAATCTTCTGATGTACCACCGACCTGGATAAGCATGTGGTTACACCCACTCACTGTGTTTATCAACCGTGTTATACAATTGGCATCAATAGGACATTGTTCACACCTGGCATCTAATTAATGGCATGAAATTCAACTTGTGCTTACAGCAAATATTATAAATGTTGTCTAATCACAGTCTATCCTCAAACAACCTTGTAATGATCTGTGCACCTGGAAAGTTCCATTGTTTTTTTTTTTTGTTCTAGATAGGAACACACACTATTAACCTATGGTGGCTAGTCCAGCCACATCTATTCTTGTATTTGCACAATTTCCTTGGTATGCTCTGTTCATTAAACTGAAGTAATCACTTGTTAGGATTAATACACATGAGCACTAGACAGTAGTACTAATCAGCACTCATGATGGCTCACTCTCTCCAGGACAGCAATTAATACAACTAAACTGAACTATCAGCATGGATTGATGCATTATCATCTAATGCCACCAAGGAGTGCAAAGAACCCTTGTATATTTTGATTACACAACAAGACTATGCACCCCAAGCTCCATATTGATGTCAAGTGTAGTCAGCCTTCAGAGGCATTGCGGGAAAAATGCTTGGAAATCCTTCAAAATAGAAAAACACATAAGCAACGTAAAAATAGTAGTAGTTTAGCTTGGAAATCTCCACACATATAGTGGGTCGGGTCCATGCACTGGTAAGTAGAGCTGCAATAACTAATCGATTAAAATCGATGACAAGAATAATTGGCAACTATTCCCATCATCGATTAGTTGATTTTCGATTAGTTGCTGGCAGCGAAGGTACGAGGGGGGAGCAGCGGGGGATTTCAGAGTCACTGGCCGCAGTCTCTTCTCCCTGCTGGTGCTGGCTGCAGCGGTCTGTGTCCCTTTCACAGACCACTGTAGCCACGGCTTGAGAGGGGAGAAGAGACTGCGGCCGGTGACTCTGAAATCCCTCGCTGCTCCCCCCTCGTACCTTCACTGCCAGCAACTAATCGAAAATCAACTAATTTGGTTATATATCTCAAAGTGTCAGCTGTCCGAGCTCCTTATTTGTTTAATAATGCGCTCACCAGACGTACCTAGAAGTTTTCGCTCTCAAAGAAGTGACCCCCCCATGTGATAGCAATGAGGTAAAAAAAAAGTCAAAAATAAAATTAAAAATCCCCCCCTCAAAAAAATTGAAAGTCCCGCAACCCTGCAAACACGTGTATACTAACAGAAACACAAGTCAGTTGGACCTACATAGAAAAACGACAATTGCGCTACACATGCCAAGTATCGCCGCATATTTTTAATTACTTTTTTCAAATCCAATAATCAAAGTTAATAATCGGCTAATAATCGATTAGGAAAATGATTGTTAGCTGCAGCCCTACTGGTAAGTTTACATGTTTTCTTGTACCCTGTGAAGGAACACTAAGGCCTCATTCACATGGGGTGTGTTGCTCCATACAGCGTGAAGGGCTGGTTTTTGATGTGCCCGGAGCTATGGGAAGAAGATTTTAGACAGCTCATTTTAGGCTACGGAGAAGCAGGATCTGTGCACCCTCACACACTGAGGGTGGCAAAACGGTCGTCTGGCAGAGTTTGGGTCTCTTATAGACATGAAATCATCACTTGCTTCAGCCAATTGGTATCTTAAATCTATGGGAAACTTAAAGGAGAACTATGAGGTGAGTGCTTTTCACTCACCTCATAGTTCTAGCCGACCTGTGACAATGAGACTGTCACAGGTGGGCTTAGTAGATCGGGAGGTGAGCAAACACATACCGGTGTTCGCTCACCTCTCGATCCTGTCACGGCTCTCTGCCTTGACAGGGGAGGGGCTAGATTCCCCCCTCTCCGCTCCGCCAGCGCTGACTGGCGGAACGGACGGGGGAGGGGGCGTGTACAGCTGGATCTGCCTCTAGATAGGCAGAGCCAGCTGTCAGTCACGCAGCTGGGCGGATCCCGGCACAATTGTCGGGATCCGCTTTAGCTGCGGCGTCTCAGTATGCCGCAAGCTGTATACTGAGCTTAGGGTGAGCTCAGTATACAGCTTGCAGCAGCTCGCGGTATACTGCGGCGTCTCAGTATACCGCAAGCTACAGCTCGCGGTATACCGAGCCTAGGGTGACGGGAGGACGCTAGTTTGTGTCCTCCCGTTACCCTAAGGAGAACTATGGGGAAAAGCCTTAACCCCATAGTTCTCCTTTAATAAAACAAGTAAACATACAGATACAGACTGACAAGTTATCAAACAGTAAACCAGATGAGAATGCAGTGCCCAACCAGCATAAAATGTGATGGAATAAGTGGATTCCCCATTGCAGAGCTGTTCAGGAAAGTTATAAGCACCAATGCATGATGCAAAGTTGCTCTCCCGTGTGCCCCCTGTGAGATCACATAGCCAAATTCAAGGAACACATGGAGAAGCATCATTGCCTTGTGCTAAGGCTGTCATCAGCTTTCCTGTGCAGATCCTCTATGCCATGGGTAGTGGACATGAATGTTAGATAACAATGTAACCTTGAAGGTATTCGCTGAATCTGTAGTGCTTTGGTGTTTTTCTTTTGAAGCGAGAAGCCCCCTGAAGTCTGCACCTGAACGTACAGGTTTTTGCAGCTAATAGCATGGTGCCCACAGGGAGGGTGCCTCATTACCATTTCTAAGTCACCAGGGAGTGGCCGGAACAGGTATAAACCTGTGACATTCAAGAAAAAGACCAACTTTGCAGAGTTTCCAAAAGCCAGACAAAAGATCTTTTCCATAACAATCCATATTATTCAGCAGAATATTTACAATTAATTTTAATCTGAAAGAAAGTATTGACAGCCCTGAAGTTCTTTCTACCGCTGCACAATTACATTTTAGATAATTACCAGTTTAATGTAGTTGCAGATCCAACTTTGCAGAGCAATGCAAAACTGCAACAATAATCTAAACTAAAGCCACCTTCTGTATTGTGCTAGAAATAAATATTATATACTACAATAATCAGATTGTCAACTTTGTGGTCAAATCATTTCAGTCTATGGCAAAATAATGCTCATTATATATTAGTGCTTAGCAACAAGTGTTTATAATCATAATCTCAAATGCAACATCACGCTTGCACAGGAAACTCACACTGTAAACACTTTGATAATACATTTAAATTCAGCAGTGGGTTACCTGTATCTTGCTGCGGCAGAGGATAATCCAGGAGGGATTTCAGCATTTCAGGGATATCCAGAAAGCCTCTGACAGCCTCGGTTGTGGACATTGTTGCTGAAAGAGAGTACAGAAAACACTGTGACAGTTGGCTGAGATTGCACGAGAATAGAACATGTGAGAGGGAGAGCTCAGGGCTATTGCACTCAATGAATCTCCAATAGCTGTCAATGGGAGGGAGAAGTAACATGGACATTTTCCCAGGCCAATGAGAGAACTGTTACCTAACCAGGAGGAGGAACTTTAGTGTGCAGAAGGGACTGGTTGCGTAAGAAGACTGTACAGATAAGTGTGAGCATATAGTGCGTTACCTATTTGTAACAACTCCACCGAGTTAAAAAAAACTTGCATTCCAGCTACAAAAACTGACAGGCACATATTATTGTGTTCCTACTAACAGATGATGTAAACTGAATTACTAAAACATCATATAGGGCTCATTCACGTAAAAAAAAAAAAACAACCCAAAAAACCAAAACAAGAACAAAACCCAACTGTACATTCAAACCTATAGTTTAGGTGCGTTTAGGCATTCCTGCGTCAGGAATCCCGAATCTACAGTAGCCACCCATTCAAGTTAATGATCGGGTGACAGCAGCTGCATTTGAAAGCAGCAGAATGCTGGCACACCACGTGTAATCGTATGTAATATGATTACATGCGGTTAGGATTCAATCACTATCCTTGGACACCGATCGTGCGGTTAGGATTCAATCACTATCCCTGGAGCATCAATCATACGTCCAGAGATAGTGATTGATTCTTAACCACATGTATTCCAATCACAAATGATAACATGTGGTATGCCAGCCTTCTGCCGCTTTCAAATGTGCCCACTGTCACCCAATTATTAACTTGGAAGTGTTTGGAAGAGCTTCTGCTTGTAAATGGCAGATTTGGGATTCCAGCTGCAGGAAATCGCAAGTCCCTGGTAAAGGAGGCAACTGTCAGGGTTTCTTACCCTTCCTCCGCCAGTTGGCTGCAGCATGGCTTGTTGCTGTGTTTGGCACTGTTGTTCCTCCTTGGTGCCCGCTTATGACCAAACTCTGTAAACATGATCATTCTGCAACTTCTGACAAACTCATGACAAATTCCTGAGTGATGATGCAAACACCAGTTCACCATTTAACCTTGTCCATTCAGTCTCCGTCGTTGCGCGTGTTCTTAACTACCATGTGCTCTGCAGTTGTTCCTGTTCTCCGTGTATGCCCCTGGCTCTGGCTGACTGATCTTCTGGTTCCCGACTCCGACTATTGTTTCCGTTTATCATGCTCTCAGTGTTCCCTGACCTGGCTCAGCTGACTACCCACTTTCGCATCTGACCTTGGCATTGACTACATTCTGGACTTTATTGTTTTTTGCCATTTACGTTTATTGTTGTTTTCAATAAAATCCTTTTATTTTTTTAAACCTGCACTTTAAGTTTGTCTGGGTTCTTGGTTACCTAACAGCAAGTTAGGAAACCAACCCAAAGTGGGCCCTGTAAAGGGCCCACTTACGTAAGACTGTGGAGACCCCATTTCTGGTCTGTTTGTTGTGCTTTATTGTTGAGTGTCGCTGTCCCTTTAAATTACCTCAGGTGATTACCTGGACAGTTTACGTGGGAAAGTCTCATCCTCATGGAGCTTCTAGAGCAGGGGCACCCACAATTTTTCGTCTGGAGATCTACTTTTCAAATGACGAGCCCCATTCTGGGTCGGGAGGGGGCGTGGCAGTGCATTGAAGTCAATGCCACCGCAGCCATGCACGAGTGCAATCGCTGCATCAGGAATGCAGGCACATTAGTGCCTGTGTTCTGGTACAGTGCGATCTGCAAAAATGCTGCATTTTTGCATATCGCGCTGGACCAGAACGCAGGCATTAATGTGCCGGGGGGGGAGGGGGGCGTGGCTGTGGTGCTATTGACTTCAATGCACCGCCACAACCCCTCCCGCAGGCCGGCCGGCTTGCGTTCCAATGCGTTCTAGAGGCCGAACACTCTGCAAAGCAGACTTTGTGGTGTGAACCGGCCCTGTCTTCTCGCGCTTCCTCCTCTCTCTCCCGTTTCTCTCTGCTGTCTCTTCTCTCTCTCTGCTGTCTCTTCTCTCACTTTCTCTGCTGTCTCTCCCCTGTGTGTCTTTTCTTAACTCCACTGCAGCAGCTTCCCAAGTCTCCACTCCTCTCTCCTTCCCGTCTGCGGCGTCTGGCACATTCAGCCGCACGAGCACTGCGGGAGGACAGGACACAGGTCAGTGAGCCGATCGCAATCTACCGGTGTTCGCTTTGTGATCTACTGGTAGATCACGATCTACCTAATGGGCACCCCTGCTCTAGAGCCTTCTCCAGTTTGTGCATATCCCTATAGAATCCCCCTTAGATCAGTGTCAGTTGGCTGGATCACATCACAGCAAGCTCCCCTCCCTTCTGTGGTTTGTCACCTCTTTGCTTGAGGGGAATTAATTACATTTACATGGTTTATTTATTACTTGAGCCTTAATGACCGAGCAATTGTTAGTTTGAATCGGATTATTGGTTGGTTAATTACAGTTAATAAAGTTAACCATTATTTAATAGCAATAAATAATAATTTTTGCCAGTATGAAGTGGTTTGTGTCTTTATTTATATTGTTATGTTTTATTGTGTGTGTTGCCTGCAGTCCCATAATGCAGGAATCCCTATGGCTCTGGTTTCGTTGCGCGGATTTTTCAGCGCTGAAATGCAGGCATTTAAAAACCCATACGTTCCTGGGGAACATGCTGTTTGGCTGCCTTGATGCTGATTGGCCGGGAATTGGCTTCCCAGCCAATCAGCATCAAGCCGGCTTCCCGGCCAATCAGGAAGACAGAAGACGGATCATTACCCACCGCCCGGCTTCCTGATTGGCTCCATGCTGTTTGGCTGGCTGAATGCTGATTGGCTGAGAAGCTGGCTTCCCAGCCAATCAGCATGGAGCCTGCTTCCCAACCAATCAGGAAGCTGGGCAATGAGCCATTACCCTCTGCCCGGCTTCCCGATTGGCCGGGAAGCTGGCTCAGTGTTTCCTCACAGCACTGTCGGTCAGAGGAAATCTCCCTCTGACTGGAAGATCTGGCCTCAGGGAATGTATCGGAGCGTTTGGGCGAGTATGAGTACTCACCCCCAAATACTCGATATTGGCACCGATACTACCGTAGTATCGTTATCGGTGCATCCCTATCAGGAAGCTATGTTGTGCAGCCAATATTGGAGCAAGGACATGTAGACAGGAAGTGGCTGAAAAAGTCTGGGGTAAATTAGCAGCAGTGAGATGCAAAAAGTATATTCAGAAAGGTAAAAACAATATTTTATTAAATAAAACCATGGAAGTATTGTGTGTGTATATTGCACACCTTAGCAAGCGACATTTTGGTAGATTTAGCTTTTAGGCTGAATGGAAACAAAAATCGGACAGATTCCTCCATCCAGCTATGTGGATGGAGGAATCTCCCACTGTGGCTATTGTATGTTGACAATCGGACCCGATGGCTGTCAAAATACCTGAACTGCACCTACATCTGATTGGATGCAGGCACTGTTCAGCTGGCAATATTCCACCCGAGTCCTTCAGTTTTTCAATTGAAGGACGTTGTGCAGGAGCCAGCAGACAGGGCCACCCACTGTGTGAATTTTGTCTGGATCATCAAAAACTGGCAAACATTTGCTCAGTGTATAGACCGCTTATAGTGTATTTTCACTTATTGGGATAATTCTTATTTTATATTTGTTACTATTAACAAAATATTTAAAAATTGCTTCTTGCAGTTTATATTGCTTTTACTTGGCTTCTTAAGGGCTACAATTTCTACATCTCGATTTTTTGTTAGGAAGTGCTGTGAGGGGTTAAAGGCTTCTCCATTGTATGTTAATGAAGGTAATGGGAAAAACATGCACGTTTATGCATGTTTGCCACATTTTTACAAACATTAAAACGTGCAAACATGAATGAATATGCGTGTTTTGACTGGCAGCTTCAGAAACATTGCAGTCAATAGACAAACGCGCAAAAACGCTTACTAAAATGTGCACTATGCTTCTGCCCCACGTTTTCTAGCATTTCCATTAAAGTCTATGGGGGAAAACCGAGCTTGAAACTGCCAAAAGAAGCTCAAGTACGTTAGGGGGTGAGGTGTGAGAACAGGGAACAGGGGTGAGATTTCTTGTGTTGGGCGTTTAAAAGAGCTTTTCCTACTGCTCAAAAATGCCCAGGTGTGAACCAGGCCTAAGGGCACTAGGCTCTTCTACACTTGCAGTGTCCCGATAGACTTCTGGGGATACTAGGGCTTGTGTACAACTTCCGTGCCCTCTGTGTTGCCCATGCCTCATCATTTAAGAAATCTGAGGCCTTAATGTGTTCTTTTTTTATGCTTTGAGTGCTCCACTTGCAGGAAAAAAACCAACATAGGGTCAAAGTTGCTGACGCAAACTCCTCCACATGAGCGATTTGCAGATTTCAACCAAAGAATAAGTGAATGCCACATGAAGTAAACCTGTGACCAAGGGTGGACTGACAACACATGGGGCCCCTGGGCAATACAGGATTATGGGGCCCCCTTGTGCTCCGTCCATATACAAGCCCCACCTGCATAAACATTTTTGTGTTACAGAAATTTCCCCACAATCTTTTTTAAAATAGTGGGCCAATTCACTAAACGATGAATTGTCAGGAAATTGGTAGGAGACTCAAAATCTAGACCAATATAGGCAATTTGGAAAGTAGGCTAAATGGCAAAATGCATGCCAGACCTCAGACCAGCACCACTGCACTGCAGACCTCAGACCAGCACCACTGCACTGCAGACCTCAGACCAGCACCACTGCACGGCAGACCTCAGACCAGAACCAGTACACGGCAGACCTCGGACCAGAACCAGTACACGGCAGACCTCGGACCAGAACCAGTACACGGCAGACCTCGGACCAGAACCAGTACACGGCAGACCTCGGACCAGAACCAGTACACGGCAGACCTCGGACCAGAACCAGTACACGGCAGACCTCGGACCAGAACCAGTACACGGCAGACCTCGGACCAGAACCAGTACACGGCAGACCTCGGACCAGAACCAGTACACGGCAGACCTCAGACCAGAACCAGTACACGGCAGACCTCGGACCAGAACCAGTACACGGCAGACCTCAGACCAGAACCAGTACACGGCAGACCTCGGACCAGAACCAGTACACGGCAGACCTCGGACCAGAACCAGTACACGGCAGACCTCGGACCAGAACCAGTACACGGCAGACCTCGGACCAGAACCAGTACACGGCAGACCTCGGACCAGAACCAGTACACGGCAGACCTCGGACCAGAACCAGTACACGGCAGACCTCGGACCAGAACCAGTACACGGCAGACCTCGGACCAGAACCAGTACACGGCAGACCTCGGACCAGAACCAGTACACGGCAGACCTCGGACCAGAACCAGTACACGGCAGACCTCAGACCAGAACCAGTACACAGCAGAACTCAGACCAGAACCAGTACATGGCAGAACTCAGCTAGAACCAGTACACGGCAGACCTCAGACCAGAACCAATATACGGCAGACCTTAGACCAGAACCAATACACGGCAGACCTCAGACCAGAACCAATACACGGCAGACCTCAGACCAGAACCAATACACGGCAGACCTCAGACCAGCACCAATACACGGCAGACTTCAGACAAGATCCAATGTACGGCAGACTGGGCAGTTAGAATGACACATACACAACAACATCTCCGGGCTCAGCCATCACACACAGTCTGATCCCTTTGAGACGTCACCCGCACACACATGTTAATGGGCATCTCCTTCCATGCCAGCACATGGGTAAGTGCTCACCTTCAGCAGTTCAAGTGGCAGATGCGGAGGGTCTCAGCAGGGGAAGATGTGGAGGGTTTCACCAGTGGCAGATGTGGAGGGTCTCAGCAGGGGCAGATAAGGAGTAGGGATGGGCTCGATGATCAAGTCGAACAGTTTGACTCGAACATCGGCAGTTTGTGTGCTGTTCGCCCGCCGAGCGCCCCACAATGCACGGTACACCGCACAGTGCCTTGTGAAGCCCTGATTGGGTAAAGTAATGCACCTGGACAACGCTGGATGTCGTGATTGACTTAGGATTATGTTGGTGGATCCATTTTTTTAAAAATAAAAGACTTGTCAAAAACATGTCTTTTGTTTTGTCTTTTTCAATTAAATTTTTTCGAAAGTGTGGCATCTTTTTTACTTTGAATTTAACCCTTTAGTGAATGGCTAGGGGTATAAGTACTCCTTACCTATTCATAAGGGGGGCCGCATAAGAGGGGCTTATTCACATCAGGGTACCCCTTTAAAAAATTG
>NW_017307153.1:59461-69181 GCF_000935625.1 Nanorana parkeri
CCCCCAGGCACAATATTTAAAGGAATTTTTCATTTTTATTGTTTTACTTTAAGTAATGTTAAAACCACTGCTCCTTTAAAAACTATTTTTTAAAAGTGTTTTTTGCATTGATATATGTCCCCCAGTGCAGTACCCGATTCCCCAGGGGCGTCCTGAGGCTGGGTGTCACCCAGAGCAGAGACCGGGTGTCACCCAGAGCAGAGACCGGGTGACACCCCGCCGTGACGTCATTGCGCATCTTATTGACGCCTGCTGATGGACATCTTGGATGCCGGCAGAGAGAGGAGGGGACATTTACCCAGTGGGATGAGGTATGCCATCGGGTCCCCTCCTCTCTCCTGACACTCGGGCTCCCTGTCAGTGACCGAATGCACGATTTTCCATAGGGGGTGACACCAAAATGACTGTCAGTCATTTTGGTGTCACCCCTCCAATGGTGGCACCCAGGTGCACCACCCTTGTGACGCCACTGTGAATCCCCATCCCCTTTTTATGGCCAATAACGTTCAAAATGGGGACATTTGATTTGCTGAGTTTTGATCCCATAGACTTACATTGAGTTTGAAGTTCGAGTTCGAACTTTTTCCATGTTCTAAAGTTCTTCGAACTCAAACCGAACTCAGGTGTGTTCGGCCCATCCTTTTTGATTTGCATAGTGTTAAACAACCTAGAGGCAGCAACTGTTTCCCACACATTGAAGAATCGGGCCCTGTGTCCTCCAATGAAGTGGATAGTGGCGTAAAGGATGTGAACGGGGCCTAAGACTTTAAAAACTCAAATGCAGACACATACTAAAAGCTTGTTAGAGCAACTACACTTTTCAAGTCAAGAATTCTTGTGTAAATTTAAGCCCTGAAGATTTTTTTTTTTTTTATTTACCCTTGAAATGTAGTGGCTTTCAACTAATAATCAAAAGGCAATGCACCTAACAACCTCATTGGTTTGACTTTTTGGTGCTCCTTTTACCTATATAAAAAATTTGAAGGATAGAGGGAATCCCTGGCATGGGAACAGTCTAACTGCGATATAGACCAGAATGAAAAAAGATTTATATACAGATATCTGATGTAAAAAAAAAAAAAAAAAAAAAAAAAACCCTGTGAAATGTATTTGATTGGTTTTCTTCTTCCTGCTACTCCTACTAGTATGTCTGCCAGTGGGTCATTTCTGTCAGCACTTATTTTTAAAAGCATATGAACAGAAGAAGACCATCTGATGAGTTTCATAATGATGGATAATCACAGGGGCACTCTGTAAGTAAGTATATAAACCAGATGCTATAATTATCCACCAGGAGGGAGGGTCTGACCAGGATAAAGGGTGCAAATGGCCTCATAGCTACTCTATCTTATGTATGAGGTCATCTCAAATTTTTACACTTTACATAGTATAGGTTGTTTAGCTGTGATTGCCCTAAGGCCACAAGCATCCAACACGCTAAGTAAAGTCAACTTGGATAAATTATTTAATAAATATATCTATGAGTCCAAAAGAAGACCTGATATGATTTTTCGTCACAATAAATTCATAAAAATCAAATTTGCAAATCCATCATTTCATAAAACATATTCTAACATTTGACAATGCAAAACAAATACCTGTTACCGGTTTTATTAAAAACACTTGCAGATTAGAACAATTAATCTACTTTTATATGTTGTAGGTCTGACAAGTGATAAGCAACCTGAAAGGCTATAAAAGATATTATAGTGTTTGTGGTGTGTACTGACACAGAAAAGAAACCTTTGCCCTTAGAATGTCTCCCCACCACTCACATGTAACCTACACGTGAAGTCGGTTATATTGCACCTGACCCGTCCTTCACTCTACATTGTATAGCAAATTGTACATGCCTGCAAGCGTACAAGCAGGCTTGTATAGAAGCATCACTGAACTTTACATTATGATTTTGAAAAAGACTCATAGGACATTATAATATTTTATATATACTCTGTTGGACTATTTCTGGGGTCCAAAAAACACTACACTCTTTTTAAAAGAATCAAGCTTGACTGGAAATTACTTGAATGCTACATTCTGCACATCCTTTTCCCATCACATACAGTATATCTATATTTATATTATTTCACAACACCGCTGTGGGGTAACAGCAGAGGGGTGGCTTGTATGCAAGGACAGAGCGTGGAAGGGGGAAAGTGTGCAAAAGCTTGGTGAGAGGTGATACAGGTATGGTGGCATGAAGATGGAGGGTACATCCATTGAAGAAAGGAGGGGGGTGAGAGGGTCCAGGTACATTGTTGAGAGGAGGGTGCTTTGTGCAAGCATAGGTTGGAAGCTCGACCTACAGGCATGGTGGTGTTAGTGGTAATGCAGGTGAAAATGTGCACAGGCGCATTCCTGAGAGGAGAGGTAAAGGGACAGTGGTTAGAGAGGAGTGGTAAGAGCAAGGGTGTATGAGGGCATTTAGGAGGCGTACAAGCAGGGTGCCACTTTCTGATGAGAGCATGGAGACAGTGTGCAGGAATTGGGGGGAGAAATGTGGGGGATCGCACCACCATATTGAGATGTCCTGTGTGGATTCCTGTGAGAGCATACCCCCTCCCGCAGAATTTCTGTGACCTCGCTTGTACCAGGCATGTTAATAATCTGCAGCGAAGGTGTGTGGTGTTGTGGGTGCAAAGTCTTTTTAGCAATTTTTGGGTGTGGAGTTTAAACAATGCAGTGAGGTGCAGGGACAACACAGGCAGCTCTGGAACACACTGTAAGCAACAACTGAGTGAGGAGTTCTAACTTACACAAAGCTAAACATTATATTTACTTTTTTTTCCATTTTGTAAATTCTTTATTACATTTTCAACATTCAGTAGAAAGCAAAAAGGACACAAAAAAACAGTAACAAGGAAAAATAAAAACAAATGAAATTCGATATCAATGGAAATGCCAGAGATCATACAAAGATTAATAGAAACAAAAAGAGCATTGACACAATATAACTGCATAGTAAAACAGTGTCAATAAAACCAGGATCAATTGCCAGCCAAAAGGTACAAAGCACGAAAAAAATGGAAGAACTGTAGGGGAAAAGGTTTTGAAGGGGAAAGACTAGCATAAAGGACAAGAAGAACAGGACAGACAGGTAAGAGAAAAAAAAAAAGGGGGGGGGGGGGAGTAGGGAATCAGATTTCAGAGAAGAAAGGGAAAGCAGGAACCAGTACCAAGAGAGAGAAAGGGAGGAGAGGGAAAAAAAGAACCAGAGAAAGCAAGAAAGAAGGAAGTCCCCCTCCCACAGTCAGACACGGCAACCCAGTCAGAAAAGAGAGAAACAAAATCAGAAATGTCAGAAATGGAGAAACAGTGCACACAAAACATTTATTTTAGAGGAAATGGTAAAGACATGCCGATAATACCATGTCTTCCAAAATTGCTCTTCTTTATGATAGAGCGATGCGGTAAGGCCTTCCATGTTTTCAATGTCTGCAATCTGGTGGAACCACATCGAAAGGGAGGGAGGCGAAGTCTGTTTCCATAGGGGTGGAATGCAAGATTTTGCAGCATTAGGAAGGTGAATGTGCAAAGAACGCTTGTATCGACAACGTGAAAAGTCAGAGAGATGGAACAAGTATTTGTGTTTGTTCAAATACTACCAAAAGGGGAGTAAGGGGATAGTAGGGCTCCTAGTCATCACAAGTTTACACAGAAAATGTCGCAACTGCTGTGCCTTCCAAAAGGCGGCGAGATTAAATGTTGTATATCTGCAATGGACATGGGTTCCCCTTCTGTAAGGAAATGTGAAAGACGAAAAGTAGTCTTCACGTAGTAGAGGGTTAAAACCAGAATCCAGAAAACTAGGAGCAAAATCCAGATGGCCAATGATGGGGAGCATACCAGGCTCAAGAGACAGAGTGGTAAGCGGTGTAGAACTAGCCAAAAATGATCTCATGGTTGCCAAAATAAAGGGTGGGAGGAAACCAGACCCAAAGCTTTGCTACCTGGCAATGGAAGGGCTTTCAAAAGGGATGGAACTGAAGTCTTGTTCCAAAGAGATCCAGCGTTTGCATGAGTAATTCCTGCACCAATCCAGAACTCTAGCCGCATGAGCGGCTTTGTAATATAGGAGGGGTCCGGAAAACTGATCCCACCACTCATCATACGAAAAGAACAGGTTTGAAAATCAAGTCGATGGAACTTGGAGCCCCAGACAACCTCAAGGAATTGCTTACGCAGAGCCAAGATAAACTATCTCTGGACATGAGCAGGGACTGTTTAAAAAACGTACAAGAGACGTGGGCGAACATTCATTTTCAGAATACTGTTTCACGAGAAACAAACAGTCTTTACTCCATCGCTGCAGATCCTTACACACCGAGGACAAGAAAACCCTGGAAGTTAGCCGCAAACAAATGAGAAAGAGGGCGTTATCTGTATACCCAGGTAAGTAGCAGACAAAGACGCCCAGTGGAAACATTTTTAATGACTGAACCTCCAAACTGGAACGGAAATGTTCATTGCCCTGGACATTTGAACATTGACCTTGAAGAGAGATCACCATATCGGCTAAATCCCACCAACAGGTGGGGAAGAGAAGTCTCAGGGTTAGTAACGAAGAACAACAAATAGTCACCATACGCTGCAAGTTTATGTTCATAACCAATGATTATGCAAAACATAACCAATGATATTGTGGTTATATCTGATTTATTTCTCATCCGGACAACCCTGCCTGGTACCACTCCGCAGAAAGAATCGATCCAAAAGACATTCGTTAACTTGTAGAGAAGCTGAGGGAGAAGAATAGATTGCTCTAATCCAACGAAGCATGTTTGCCCCCAGGCCCAAATAGGACAAAGTGGTGCCTATAAAAGCCCAACTGACCCTGTCAAACGCCTTTTCGGCATCAGTAGAAACCAGGAGTAATGGGATCTGATGGGTGTGAGCCCCATGAATAATGCTCAGGACCCAAATGGTGTTATCCTTTGCTTCTCTCGCTGTGGTGAAACACACCTGATCCAGGTCTATCAGTGCAGACACATAGGGAAGTAGTCTATTATACATGATCTTAGTAAAGATTTTAGGGTCACTGTTTAGCAGGGAGATGAGCCTAGAATTTGAACACAGGGAGGTCCTTGCCCTGTTTAGGAATCGCTGTGATATGTGCACCCAAAGTGCCCATTGGTAGCTGACCAGATTCCAAAATACTGTTGAAGGATCTCACAAATTTCTTACCCAAAGTAGAAGTAAAGGTGTTATAGTAATGGAAGGAGAAACCATCAGGTCCTGGTGCCTTATGAGGTTTCATTGAGGACAGGGCTGCAAGGAATGTGTGTTCAGTTATAGGGTGCTCAATAGCCTTACTGTCGGTTTGGTAGAGGGTGGGGAGACCAGATTTCTAAGTATGATCGAAAATCAGGAAAAGCAGTACCATTCCCAGGAGCAACTGGTGACCTAGAAGTAGGAATGTTATAAAGGTCTGCATAACAGTCCCGAAAACAGCGCGCAATATCCGAAGATGTAAAGGCAGGAGGACCCCCTTTATGGGGATCAATGTGAGGGACACAGGAATGAAGCTTGGTTTCACTCAAAGCTTTGGCAAGCATCTTACTCGCTCATTACCACATTCCTAAAAATGACGCCTCACTTTACATTGAGTTTTTATGGATTCCAAGAGAAGTGAAGACAGGCGCTGTCTCAGAGTTCGCAAGTCAGCTGCCACTGACCCTGCAAAGCCCCCGAGACCCCGCTGAGCCAACCATAGACCCAGCAGAGCCCACCATAGATCCTGCAAAGCCCCGATGAGACTCTGCAGGGTCTCAGGGGGGGCTGTGCAGAATCTGCGGAGGGGTCTACAGATCCTGCACAGCCCCCCTGGAGAGCCTGCGGAGGCCACCATAGATCCTGCAGAGCCCAGCTGAGACTTTCAGGTGGGCTGTGCAGAATCTATGGGTTCTGCAGGGTTCTTTTAACAGCAGTCTGATCCACTTACCTGCATCTGCCGCCAGCTGCTGGACCTTCCTCGTGGCAGATACGCCCCTGAGTGTGTGTCTTCTATCTTCTGCACTTAAGAGGTTTAATATGGTGTCTCAGCACCTCACTTTACACATATGAAGCTTGTAAACTGCTAAGGTGGAAGGATAAAATGTTTTTACTATCCTTATGATGACCCTGCTTGACAACCTGACAAATGCTGTTGGAAAAAAAACAAACACAAAAAAACATAAGCAGTTTACTGTTGGAAAAAACAAACAAAAAAACATAAGCAGTTTAATGTTTTCCAGGAATCTTTGGCCTCCATTTATTACAGTCTGTGTAAAAGAGGATGAGAGCTGCTATGCTGTGCTGTCAATGCACAGTTTAGCCTTATAAATTCCATTGTGATATGTTTAAGAAATAGTCTTGCTACCTTTTCTAAAAACCAACTATCTGTGGTAAAAGTGATGCAGGATGCCAATGGGATAACTGCTACAGGTAGTTTGCGTGCTAAACTGTGTGGTTTTAAAGGTGGCATAGCTATTCACACCTAGCAGGATGTACGGATTGTGCCCTGGAAAATTACACATTTTAAATAGAGTATTTTATTTTGTCAAGGACAGATAGTCACAAGGGCAGGTAGTACAAGAGAGTCCTGTCATGTTACCAAATAAATTACCATCGTATAGACGGCCCCTGTTCAGAGATGTGCCAAACACATTGCTAGAGGTGAAAGAGCACTTAATAAAACGGTTAATAATTATAATTTATGCAATTACAATTAAAAGAGAGGCTAAGATGGCACCTTCCCCATCTGTGAAGGATAGGAGGGTGTAGTTCCACTTTAACAAATATATTTCCACAAGAGACATACAGGTTAACCCCTTCGTGACTGACGACGTACAGTGTACGTCGCCAGCATCGGGGCTGTTTAAACAGACTCCCGATACTGCAGCCAAAGGCCGAGCTCTCTGGCATGTCATGGGAGGAACCTTTATATAGCTCATTGATTAAACATACAGAAAATAACATGCCTGGATCAATAACTGGTAATTAACGCAGAACTTCAGGGAGGTATAAAGAAAAAAACCACATAATTTAATCCAGTAACGGATTAATTAAGGCTGGCTTCACACCGGTGTGTTCCTGCATGTCAATGCATATTGTGTGGTGCCATTCATTTAGAGTGTCACCTATGTCCAATAGCTGTCAACCCATCTCTGCTGGGCTACAAAATGGTACAGCAACAGATTTTTGTCTGTTAAGTGTTGGCAGCCCCTTCAAAATAATTTACTTAGTGCAATGCACAATAACAAGTGTGTGGTGACACACTGCAAAAGGGAGTAGAGAAGTGTAAAGGGGCCCTAAAAAAATCAATACAAGCACCTTTACATACACCTGGCAAATGTACATGTATCTATTTTTGTAACTACCTCTTGTAATCCAAAAAATGCCCTAAGTGAATGGATATAAAATTCCAAGAATTCTGATTTCCAGATGAGTTTCTTTTCTGGAAACCGTAAGCAACCCTTCGTTATTTTTTTCCTTGATGAAATATTGTTAAAGCATTCATAGTCAGGAAATTCCCAGCCCTGCTTGGAACATCCTGTGCTTTAGCACTGAGAATACTCTATCTCCTGTTTTGATATTTACCTAATGACATTTGCCAGCTTCAAATTAGAGGTGCTTATGGAAATAACAAAGCCTTCTGTTAGTTGGCACAGGTATCAGTGATTCCTATGATCACAACGCACACATATAATTATACACACACTATATTTATTTATATATTTATAATGTTTAAAGTATGACAAATCCAAAAGGAAAATGGACAGGGCTTTGGGGTCCAAAGCTGGCCCATACACTGTGTAGATTTTCATACAATTGTTCATACAAAAAAAAAAAAACAACAACTCATCAAAACATTTGTTAATGCCATCACAGACTTGACAAATGCCGTTCAAGATTTTGTTTGATGTTAATATTCAGTTTTGGAATGAACTGCATTTACAAAAAACACATTTACTGTTAAAATTGAGTTTGTTCAAGAAAATGTCTCCATCCTGCTCCTTCAATTTTTTACTTTAATTACTGTACCACAAGGTACAGACACGTGCAAGCCTCAGCATATATATAGTGCAGGAGTGCATAACACTGAGTGCAGGGGTCAGAAAAGTGTAATGTACAGGGTGCATGGGTCATAGGTGAGTATTGCACAAAGAATGGAGGTCAGGGAACTAATGCACAGAGTGTATATTGCACTGTGTGCAGGAGTCAGGAGTAACTGAATGCACAGGGTGAAGGGGTCAGGATCCATAGAGTGCAGCAGAGGTCATACTAAACAGAATGCAGGGTTCAGGCGAGTTTAAAAAGGAGAACTATGAGGTGAGTGCTTTTCACTCACCTCAAAGTTCTAGCCGACCTGTGACAATGAGACTGTCACTGGTCGGCTCAGTAGATCGGGAGGTGAGCGAACACATACCGGCGTTCGCTCACCTCTCGATCCTGTCACGGCTCTCTGCCATGACAGGGGGAGGGGCTGGATTCCCCTCTCCGATCCGCCAGCGCTGACTGGCGGAACGGACGGTGGAGTGGGCGGGTACAGCTGGCTCTGCCTCTAGATAGGCAGAGCCAGCTGTCACTCACGCAGCTGGGCGGATCCAGACATAATTGTCGGGATCCGCTTCAGCTGCGGCGTCTCAGTATACCGCAAGCTGTATACTGAGCTTAGGGTGAAGGGAGGATGCTAGTTTGTGTCCTCCCGTTACCCTAAGGAGAACTATGGGGAAAAGCCTTAACCCCATAGTCCTCCTTTAACACACATTGTTTTAGATGAGTAGAGTGTTACACAAAGTGCACAGGTCAGGGGTATGTAATGCACAGAGTGCAGGAGTATGTTACACCCAGAGTGCATACCCCTGAACTAAGTTAAAATAAGTTAAGATTTGCGGTGGTGAGGATTGGAGCTGCTGCTCGCAATAAGCTTCATCAAAGCAAAGTGCCTTTGCTATCTCTAATTGGGCAGCCACCTCATTAAAGGGCTTTTAAGTGACTTTCCAGGGGTTCTTTCTCCACTCTCTCTCGTGACCTGTCTAAACAAGATAATTCAGATGTCCCCCCTTCCTCGATACTGTTCTCCAACTGCACTGCTCCATAGGTGTCGCCCTCCATAGGAGGCCCTGGCTGAGGTGACCCCGTCATGGATGACCCACCACTCATAATCCCAGTCTGTGGCCTGCAGAGCCCGATCTTAAAGTAAGCTGGATGTCGTTTAAGGCTTCTTTGGCATTCCGGTCAAGGCCCCTCTAACGCGTAGAGGTAGCTAGACATACTCAGCTCCAGAGCAAACAAACTGTCGCTACTTCCAGCCTCAGCACATCTACTGCCTGAAGTGACCTGAGCATCAGGTCTCTCGAATTCTGTGGCTACAGTAACCCATGTACCAGTCCACTCTTAAAATACTTGGTGGGATGTTATGTGGCAGTACATCATGAATGCTCCACAGTGATCACAGTGGCTCCATGCTCTGATGCTGGCAGTTTCCCACATTTTCCTTAGGAGAAGTTGTTTACCAAAGAAGTGGTAGTACACAATGCTGACTTACTTGCTCCACATGGGTCGCCATCCCCGGCAGACTGCTCCCATGTGCAGAAGCCAGTAGCTTTTCCCTTCTTCCTCACGGTTCTGGGACCATTGCTTCCCACCGAAAAGTCTCTGATCCTTCTCTTGCAAAAGGATAATCCTCAGATTGTGGGCCAAACAACAAAACTTGTCTTTTCCAAAAAAAAAAAAAAA
>NW_017307153.1:69208-96917 GCF_000935625.1 Nanorana parkeri
AAAAATCTCTAACAGTCTTTCCTTAAGAGGTCTAAAAAAAAAACCTGTCCACAGAAGCATTTGAAAATCCACAATCTTCTGTGGGTTTCTATGGGCAATGTCAACATGAACAAAGCTAGGAGAATCACAGGTAAGTAACCTTTCATGTAGCGCTAACCCCTGCAGGAACTGCTGGAAAAGGGGTGTGGTGGTGGGGAACCTATGGCACGCGAGCCTAGGCAGGGGTGTCAAAATCCTATTGCCAGACACCAGGGACGTCCAGTCCCGGGCAGGTAGTTTGTTTTCTACATTTAGCCCTGCTTCAGGGAAACGAGGATAAATGTACAGCGGGGAAGCCGATGTTTTAGTACAAGTGATCCCGGTGATGCCGCCGAGATCACTTGTAATAAGCCTGCTAGCATTGCTGGCCATTTATCTGTGGCCTTGCAGCCAAAAAGCAATACCTCCAAAATGCTAACAAGGCTATGCGACTCAACTGTGCATGAAAACAAGAACTGGGGTGCAGAAAATGTCAGCAGGTTCTCTGGACTGATGAGTCAAAATGTGAAATATTTGGCTGTAGCAGAAGGCAGTTTGTTCGCCGAGGGGCTGGAGAGCGGTACAATATTCAGTGTCTGCAGGCAACAGTGAAGCATAGTAGAGGTTCCTTGCAAGTCTGGGGCTGCATTTCTGCCAATGGAGTTGGAGATTGTCAGAATCAATGGTGTCCTCAATGCTGAGAAATACAAGCAGATACTTATCCATCATGCCATACCATCAGGGAGGTGTGTGAATGGCCCCAAATTTATTCTACAGCAGGACAATGACCCCATACAGCCAATGTCATTAAGAGTCATCTTCAGTGTAAAGAACAACAAGGAGCCCTGAAAGTGATGGTTTGGCCCCAAGAGGAGCTCTGATCTCAACATCAGAGTCTGTCTGGGATTACATGAAGAGACAGAAGGATTTGAGGCAGCCCACATCTGTGTACAGAAGATCTGTGGTTAGTTCTCCAAGATGTTTGGCACAACCTACCTGCCGAGTTCCTTCAAAAACTGTGTGCAAGTGTACATAGAAGAATCTGTTAACAGAAGCAGTATTGAATGCAAAGGATGGTGACACCAAATATTGATTTGGAATTGTCTTCTATTGCATTTACTTTCCATTTTGTTAATTGATAAAAATACAACTATTAACACTTATCTTTGAAAGCATTTGTACTTTACAGCATTTTTTAACACCTACCTAAACCTTTTGCACAGTATTGTATAGTATTATATTTGTTGAAAGCATAGACCCTTTAGAATAAAATGATGGCAGTTGAAAATGTTTATATCATGATAGTACCACAATTGTTTATCAAACATAATAAACAGGAGATAATTTCCCTTTCTCTGAATGCCAAATAGTGCTGGCAATATTGATCATAATGTATCAATTCTAAAAGAGCCATACACTCAGAACTGTATTGTCATGGTTTCAACTGAATATCCAAATATCAACGTATTAAATAAGGTTTAATGCAAGAACAGAATCACTTTTTGGACTTTCTGCAATCTTCTCTCTTTTTTCTCTCCCTATAAAGCTGAGCACAGCATTAAAAGGAGAACTATGGGGTTAGGGCTTTTGCCCATAGTTCTCCTTAGGGTAACGGGAGGACACAAACTAGCATCCTCCAGTCAGCCTAGGCTCAGTATATCTCGAGCTGTAGCTCGCAGTATACTGAGACGCCGCAGTATACCACAAGCTGCTGCTCGCGGTATACTGAGACGCCGCAGCTGGAGCGGATCCCGACAATTGTGCCGGCATCCGCCCAGCTGCGTGAGTGACAGCTGGCTCTGCCTCTCTAGAGGCAGAGCCAGCTGTACCCGCCCCCTCCCGATCCGCCAGTCAGCGCCCGGCGGATCGGAGCGGGGAGGGGGGAATCCAGCCCCTCCCTTGTCACAGCAGAGAGCCGTGACAGGATCGAGAGGGGAGCGAACGCCGGTATGTGTTCGCTCACCTCCCGATCTACTGAGCCGACCTGTGACAGTCTCATTGTCACAGGTCGGCTAGAACTATGAGGTGAGTGAAAAGCACTCACCTCATAGTTCTCCTTTAAGGTTAAGAATGAACTGTTTAGAATATGATGAAGGGAGGGGGGGAAATACCAACTAGTCTTAAAGGAAAGCAGTTGGAAAAATGTACACATTACAGAAAAAGGAAAAAAACAACAGCAAAAGATGTAAACATTTCTAAATGTATCCCCAAATTTAGTGATCATACAGCAGAGATGGAAATTGTCCTGAAGAATAAAGGATTAGAAAACACTCATCGTTAAAGCATACAGGTCAATACTTTTCCTTTATCTTGTAAACTTAAGAATTAACAGACACAAACATGCAATTGAGCTTCAATCCGAGAAAAAAAAATGGTTAGATACAAAAACAACTTAAGATAATGTGTTACACTCAAGAATACATTTCACAGAACCTTTACCCTTTTTCAAATACCAAAAGATGTTTAATCATCTAATGTGAATTTTTCACCTTTTAAAATAATATGGTATACCATTTCTCTTAAGGCCATCCATGAAAAAAAATATATCCGTTCACCTAACCATGCCTGAACGCAGCATTTTAAATAAAACAATATTTCACATTATTAATCCATATTGCTTACCATTACATTAATTAACCTGACACATCTTCACAATTTTCTCTGGAAGACAACAAAAAGATTAAAATAATTCTTTAGAAGGCACATACCCACACAGACGTATTTTCACAGTCCAATATACCGCACACATTCATCATTCATTGGAGAGGGGGGAAGCAGCTTAACGAAGCAGAGAATCTGCACATATTCACAACACAAAACATAACCTTTTCTACATGAATACCCCAACCTTTACTTTCTCAAACCAAACACCTACAGCATACATTTCTCAGATATCATAAAGCAATTATTAAAGTGTAGAGCTATATTATAAACTCATAGCCAACTAAAAGTGATGATAAATCATTAAACATCCTTAAAAATTGCATAATATATATACTATAAATCTTCACATGCACATTATAACCAAATCACAGGGCAAATTATATGCGATTTCCCAGTATATTCTTACATCCAACCTAAATTAAAATGTATCGCAATTCAACAATCCAGTGCAAAATTGTCGGTGCTACCTCCCAATCTGTTATTCCTTCAAGTCAAATCAAATTATCTCAATTTTTGTCCAATTTCATATAAATACAATCTATAAAAGACAATCTCTTTCAGCTTTAATTCTGTGTTCTCCTTCAAAATCTCAAAAGCTGTTCACCTTATATGATGGACCTGGTCTGATTAAGACCAGTTTAGTCACTCATGTGTTTTTAACACACACCAGAATCCTTCTTGTCCTACTCCTCAGCAATGTGAAACAGCAGCATCCCCATAGATCATACAATTTGGCTGGAAAGGAAGCAAACAAAACCATAGTGTAACCCTTATAATAAAAAAAAGCTTTATTTACAAAAAAACAAAACCCACATACACCCATGCATACCTGCGCAGATCGACTCCACTGGGCACACTAGTTCTGCTTACAGGATTTTTGTATGCATAGGTGTATATGGGTTATGATGTGCATTATAGTATGCACCTTTTAAAAATGTGAGTGTTTAGATTTTTTTTTTTTTTTATAAAGCTATTTTCTTCTTTATGAAGGCTGCACTGTGGTTTTGTTTGCTTTCAATCGAGATGAATTGTATGAGCTATCCAAATACTGCTGTTTAACACTGCTGGGGAGTAGGACAAGGAGGATTCTGTTGTGACACATGAGAACAATTGAACTGGTCTTAGACAGTGTCCATCATATAAGGCGAGACACCTTCTACTTTAGTGGCGTATTCACAGTGGTTTTGTCCTTACACTTCAACTCCAAGGGAGGGGCTGACACCTTTGTTGGGCTCTCACATCATCAGAAGAGACTTATCTTTTCTGACTGTCAAGACAGGACTTGCTTCTGCCATAGCCCATGCTCACAGGCTATACAAGTACCGGTATATGTGTGTGCACACCTAGAGCGGATCTAAACCCAAAACCCAAAACAAATATTTTATAAATTGCAGCATTCCCATTCTTAAATGTGGTGGCAGCATTTTTTTTTTGTTTAGGAATTTTTCCTTTATTTTGAACCTGGTGATCTGGTCAGTAACACAATTCCTGTTTTAGGGTGGCTCCACTCTATGGAGGAGCAATGGAGCCACCCTTGGACAGCAGCATTGCAACCTGTGCAAAGGGTATTGTTAGATGCAATAGCAAATGTAGGTAGAGTTGACTAAGAAATTAAAACCAAACTGCAGCTCACACTTTCTTTCAACACCTTTTATTGAAGCTTACAAAATAACACATGCATCAAAGCTGATCATAACACCATCCCATAGCAGCATGTCAGTTCAACATTTGTTAAGCAGTTACAGCAACAGGCTATTTTTTTCCCTTTTAGGATAGGTTTTTAAGTAAAGGAGTAAAAGATAGACATTGTAAGCTCTCTGTTAAACAGTTCGTCTCGACCCTCTGACATTTTTGCTGGACAGCTTGGTCTGTTGAGGAAGTTAAAAAAATAACAGACTTACTGATTGGGTCACCAGTAGAAAATAAAGGAAACAAGCCTAAAAAGAGAAATCTAATGCAGCCACCACATCTAAGGATTGGTAAGCTACAACATATTACATTTGTGCTTTTGGTTTTAGATACGCTTTAGAGTCCCCTCTCAGCTGCTAGACCCACTACATTAACAGGATAATACAATCCACGGGTTTGCATGACCCACAGTAGATGCTTCCCTCCCTTATCTCAAGGATCACAGAATACAGGCAGAGTATAATTAAACGCTTTTGTATTGCCACCCCAAATGCCAGTGTTAATTTCAATCCTCACAAACAGCTCTTCCAGTATATATTAATGTCTCAAATGCAAGGTGTCTAAGTGCTCTGAGAGCAAGCAAACTCCCATCCATGTCGTCCAATAGCCAATGATTATTGGGGAACTTCGTGAGTAAAGTAGAAGTTGGCATGGTTAGAGAGCCTCCCCTCACATTAGTTTAGCTTTGTCCAGCATTCACACACACATGATAGCAAACACACACAGCATTAGAAGCAGACAAATGCATCAAGGTACAAGAGAGATGAAGTCACCAGTCACAATACAACTAGTTCGAGAAGAACATAATGGAGAGAGAGAGGCTAATAAGGCAAAAGGCTTTCCTAACATGGTCAACTGTCTGCACACATCCTCCAAATCCATCTGTCCCGGTCCAGTCAATAAAACAGCGTAGATGCCTGGTGTACTCCCCCATCTGTTGTAGAAGACTCTATACCACTGTCTTGTGTGGTGAAAATGCAATACAAGTTTATTGAACTATATCTGTGGCACTATAATAGCACAAAGGAAGTGCTAAAATGTTTACATTTCAGGATATATTTTATACTCCTTTTACTCATTTATGCAAAACAGTTGATTTACATATAATATCCCCTTCATTCCCACTTAAATAACCTTGCAGACATTCAAAACGCTGAATTTCCAGAAGGCAATCTCTTATTTAGTCATAGCCAGCTACTTGGAACAAGATAACCCAGAGTTTAATTTGCCACAAGCGTTCACACATTCTTGTTTACCAACTCTCTACAAGGGTGGGGCAGCTGAAGGAACCAGACCATAACCACTGACTAAAACCATGTTCAAAATCCCCCAACACTGGTAACAAATACACCAGCCACTGACACGGACTCTGGGCTTTGATCTGCCTAATTTCCCTTCCTTGCTATATTATGAAGTCATATAATGGGTAAACACCTCAAACACCTAATACAGCCAGAAAAGTAAAGTAAAATGGAAGGACCAAACAACTCAAAACATAAACACCTTTGTTAATCTCATCACATGAATTTGAAACATTTTGGGGGTCAAGACTTTAGTTGTCATGGTTAACAATAGTGCTGACCCTAGTACAAGTTTTCAACTAACTTTAGCAGTTAATGTATTTCCACAAATGTTATATCATCTTTATTCTGTTTTGAGGAAAGGTGGCACAGACCAGTGTGTGAACGTAAGAGAGTGCGAAATAAACAAGTCCACACAGAACCCTTTTGCTTGAAATGTCCAAATTTAATTTTGATTTGGTTTGTTTTGTAGTGAAAATATTCATAAATACACAACACTAATGTAAGCGGTCAATTCTAAATTTGACTTCTAAGGGTCCATTCACTCCAGCCCCTGCGCTAGATCACACAGCAGCTGGTGTGCGGTGCCTGGCACAGTGTTGATGTGCCGATCCCAGCACACGATTTGCTTTTTTTTTTAAAAAGAACTTTATTGAAATATCACAAGTGACATATCATTTAGTTCTATGGGCAGAGCGTGGTGCGAAGCGGTTTTACAGCTCAGCATCGCATCCCTATGCATTGAAAAAAGTACTGCATGCAGGACTTTTTTGGAGTGCACACCACCGCAACATTGCCTTGTCTTACGTTGGGGCTGTGCTGGAAAAATGGCCAGCGGAGCCCCCAACGCATCTGGTGGGAATGGGACCTAATACTAGAGCATACCACCATTTTTACTGTCTGTCTTTCTTTTCTGTAGGTACTATTCATTTCAAGAATATTTTTTGTATTATTGTTTTAAAGTCCATTTCCACCTTTGTAAGCGATTAGCATTTATTGTGATAATGTGGAGGTGCAGTGATGATGTATATGTGAGCACATTTTCATGACTCACATTGCTGGCTTTCTTCATTTTTTATGAAGTTTTTATTAGGCCAGAATCCTAGAAATTCCAGATTTTCTGCACAGGAAATTCAGTCCGACACCGGGGATGGATTGTAAAGCTGCCCCCTTCATGTGATTCTGTGTAACACAATCACTAAACACTAGCTCTGCCTTTGCACACAATACACTGTCGGGGGGGTAAGTTGCCACTATGAATACTAATGAATGGGGGAAGGGGGGTGGAGAGCTCAATAGTAATATACACAGATTGCTTGCAAAGCACAGAGGCAGCCATTTCCATGAGGATATGAAGAGGAAAGCTAATAAAAAAATTTAAGTTTCTGTGTTCATATACTTCGACTGCATATGCCTGCTTCATGTACATTGTGTACATTGCTGGCATATGTTGTTTTTTTAAAAATATCTCTGCAAAAAGGTTGGAAATGAGCTTTAAGGGTTCCTCGGGGGTAAAACGGTTGAGGAAGGCTGTGCTACTTTGTATACAACAGTTGCATATCCTTGTTAACGGAAAGGAAAAAAAAGAGAGTTAAACATGTCAGTTGCACAACATTCTTAGAGGAATTACAAACTGAAGTTATTAGCAAGTTCAAAACTTTGACATATTACAAAATAGTTATGTGTAAGCAATATAATGGTGATCGCCGTCCTGAAGTAAATCCAGAAACTAAAACATGATTATCCACCATTCCCCAATACTCTATTTGGCACTAAAAGGAAAACTGTAATGGCAATGAATGGAGTGGGGGGGGATAAGCTCATACATTGAAAAATGCACTCGACTGTGGGCCTTGTTCTGTTAATTTGACACCTAAAAGGTTCAGGTCTAAGCCACTTATAGTACTTACTGGACTGAAACTCCATCTTCTGTCAAGACATTTAAAGTTCAAGGAAATCTTTTGCACTCTGGAAGATGGGGAACAACCGATTAACTTTAAAGTGAAGTAAAGCCAAATCTTTTATTCATGTACTCCTGCGGCCTAAAGTCAGCAGATAGCAATCCAATGCCCACTCTCAGTTAAGAGCACAGAACCATGCTGCAGGCTCCTTTCAATATTGTTGGGATCTATTCTGGCTGACTGATTGACAGATGGTTCTGCCTCTCAAACTAGAGCCAGCCGTGCACGTGCCCTCTCCCCATCTGAGTGCTGGAGAAGAAAAGACGGAAGGGGGAATCCTTGCAGAGAGCAGTGACCATCACTCTCTGGTCTCTGCAGGGGGATAAGACTGAGAGCTCATTGATGAGCAGTTACATGATTGCCCAGAAAAATGGTATAAGGCTGGCATGTGGCAGCTGCAGTGTCCCATTGCAGGTTCTAAGCAGCGGGGAGAGAATATTTTACTTCCAACTGCATTTCCGTTTTAATGGCTTAGGCCATGATTTTCACGCAGTTCATCACCAAAGTAGAGGCATGGATGTCGAACATCCAAACATTCATAAAGTAGCCAATTTAAGTCTTGTTGAGACAACTAAAATACTGTTAGGGCTTGTTCACACCAAGCGCGGAGCAGATCCAGAGCAGAGCAGGTGCAGACTGGATCAAAACTGCGGCCAATGTATTCCTATGGTATTTTGAGCTCCAGTTCACATCGCAGCGTGCAGATCCAGAGCAGGTGAAAAAACTGCGGCAAGCCCTATTTTACCTGCTCTGGAACGCATCAAAAACGCATACAAACGCAAAAACGCATGCAAGTGCCTGAAAGCCCATGTTAACCAAAAATCGGCCCGGAACAACCCACCTGACCGGATCTGCATTTGGTGTGAACAAGGCCTTAAAGTTTCCATTTCATCAATCGTGTCATCTAAATATGACAAAATCCCAATGTCAGTGAAATCCTGTTCACTGAGAAAATAAAAATGACAGCCAGTTTAATTCAAATTGTTATTTTAGAAACATCTTAACTGGATCATTTTGGGTAAAGTATGATTCATATGAATTTAACAAGACACAAAGTAACAGTGTCAAAAACCCACAGAAACATCAAGCCATTTCAAATCAGCTTTTATCAGTTAATGCAGTCATAGTAATAAATAGTTCATAAGAAAAAGGATTATGTGATCATTGAACATTATCTGCTCTCTGCACTTGGTAATTAATCTGAATATACATTCACTTGCTGAATGAAGACAATACACACACACACAAAAATATAAAAGTTAACAAAGAAATCTTATTAAATTTTTCTGAGAAAATAAAAAATGGATATCAAGCGCACTCAGGTATAAGGGGACGCGTGAACAGGCTAGTGGTGTGCAACTCTGGATTAGCAGGTAGAGGTGTCCTTCAAGCAAACTAAAGGAAAAAACAAAACCAAAAGTGCCACAACCTAGCACAATAAAAGAGGGATACAATGATTAGTTAATACAAAGAAATGAAGATACACTCAAATGGTGCCTGGTGTAAATGCTCAATCTGGTGTACAATCTATGGAAATGGCAGCTTCAATGTTCAGAGGACTAACACTGTAGTAAGTGGAGCAGTCGGCTTTTTTGCGCATCAGTGGATACATATGGAAACAAAGTAGCTAATAGTTTAGATGGGACACCGGCCAGAATTGCCAGGAACAACGGGACTCACACTGCCAGCGCCCCACACACACACAAAATTAGTTTCCCCGCAGCTCCTGGTCCGGCCGTTACAAACACTGGCTACACTCCTCCTGTCCTCTGCTTCCCCACTGCCTCCCGTGACCAAACTCTCTCCGACTCTAGAGCTGTCACAACAACACTGTTGCCAGGACTCCGATACTCAGCACCGCTGCTTCACTCTGCAGAATCGGTAAGAAACATCCATGATCCAGAAGTGGCTGGCTCTCCTCCTCCGTCATCATCATCAGCATGGGGTGAGTGGACATTACACAGAAGAGTTCTCATACGCCTAGTTACTACACCAGCTGCGCTTTGGTTTTCCTCTTTCTTCTGCCCTATCGGTTCCAGAGCTGCTTCTCCAAACCAAGCTGCAGTCAACATTCCCCAGGCAGTTACTTCATGGATGTCCGCACTCTGCATCTGATTTATTAGCTACTTTGTTTCCATTTGTATACACTGTTAGACAAATAAGCCGAATGTTCCACTTAATACAGTGTTGCTCCTCTGAACATGGAAGCTGCCATTCCCATGGATTGGACACCTGATTGAGCATTTACAACAGGCACCATGTGAGTGTATCTTGATTTCTTTGTATTAACCAATCATTGTATCCCTCTTTTATTGCGCAAGGTTGTGGCGTTTTTGTTTTTTACTTTACTATTACGTTGATCTGTCTGCTGTACAGTTATTAACCCTGTAACACAGAGTATTTAGATTATTGTATTTAACCAAGTCAGTCCATGTGTGACCCTAAAATGAACTCTCCAGTGCAAAGAAAAAGTGAAAAATAGCTAAATTATTTTTGGCATGAAAGACAATAATCATATTAGTATATCACAAAGCACAATCAGATACACAATGAAACACTTTAGATGTCAGGGACCCACTCATTGCAATACTGCCCTTGGGAGAATTGATACAATGATTACGAGTTTATAGACTGTTGAACATGTGCCCTTGAATCAGGCACATAATGTGAAAGAAAGACCTCATCTGTGTAGATTAGATTTTTGTTTTAAAATACAGACAAAAAATGTGGGTTATAAGGCATGGAGTAGCTTCATAGAGTGTCCAATGCTTCTTTCACATCAGCCCCTTGTGACAAATCTTGCATAAGGAAGGTATACTTTCCAAAGTCAGAGTCACTAGGTTCTAGAAGCTTGTCTTTACGAGCTTTGGAAACCTTTAATTGCAAAACTTTTCTTCGTTCGTGCCATTCCGCCAATTCATCTCTTCCATGAGCAAATGGACAATCGTTTTCATTAGGACAACTCTGCGTCTCCTCAAACCTGGTAAGTAATATAATTTTAAAAAGATATTAAACTGCACAAATAAACTAACTTACCAGATATATCACTCAGTATCCAAAAGGATGCCAACGCAGCTTTATAGCAAAATAATTCCACAACATATGGCATTTGTAGTTTAAAGTAAATGCTAACAATTTGGGTTGTCTATAAGATCTTCTGCTGTCCGACACAAACATTTGATCAATCTTGCACATCTAACCATTATATTATGCATATAAATATGGTTTCCGTTAAAATGTAGTGTAAAATGTTAAAGTATGATATAATAGAAAAGTGTAAAAAAAGTTTTTACAGCAGTACATCAAAAACTATTTATAGGGGTTTTGTATATATTTTCTATTTTCTCGATTAATAGTGGTCAGCAGTAGAAAAAAAAAAACTTTTTGAAAAAGCCTTTTTCTTTAGTTATGTAAACATGAAATTGCACATATTATATAGTCTTCTATTGAGCCAACAGCTTGCACTTTAGGTTCTTTTCACTTTTTCCTGTCTTACCACCTATTGTAAAAGAGCCTGTTTACAGCTTAAAGCTTTTATAGCTTAAAGTAGTATTAAACTCTCAAAACGTTTTTCAATAATGAATCCAGATTAAACAAATACATTGTCCAGCAAAGTATTTTTCAGATTTTTTTCCCATGCACTTAGTCTTCATGTTTCTAAACAGCTGGCTCCAAATCGCTCAGCTCAGCTTCCTGTCCAGTACAAGATCACAAGGGACAGCGCAGTCTACAGCAGCTGTCCATATGTTATTATTATACAGGATTTATATAGCGCCAACAGTTTGCACAGCGCTTTACAATAATAGGAAGACATTACAATCACAATACAATTCAAGACAAGGTGTTAAGGAGGGCTCTGACCGTGAGGGCTTACAATCTAAAAGGGAGCGGGAAGTGATAGATAAGAGGTAGCTGTGTGGTGATGAGTTGTTTGAGAACGTGATGGTTGAGCGGTTAGGTTGAGGTGGGATAGGCTTCAATGAAGAGATGAGTCTTTAGGGAGCGCCTAAAGGCAGTTAAGATGGGAGACAGACGGAGACAGGTTGGGGTAGAGTTCCAGAGGATGGCAGAGACTCTACAGAAGTCCTGGAGGCGAGCATGGGAGGAGTTGACAAGGGAGCTGGAAAGCAAGAGGTCTTGGGATGAGCAGAGTGGACGGCTAGGGTGATACTTTGAGAGATATATCCGGTGGCGGAGTTGTGGATGGCTTTGTAAGTTGTTGTTAATATTTTGAATTCTATCCTTTGGGGAGTGGAAGCCAGTGGAGGGATTGGCAGAGGGGGGTTGCAGACACTGAGCGGTTGGTCAGGTGGATGAGTCTAGCAGCTGCATTCATAATAGACTGAAGGGGGGATAGCCTGTGTAGATGTAAGCCAATGAGGAGGGAATTGCAATAGTCAAGACGAGATCTAACAAGTGAGTGGATGAGTAATTTTGTGGTTTCATTGGTGAGAAAGGGGCGTATTTTGGAGATGTTACGGAGGTATTTGGATAGGGATTGGATGTGGGGAAGAAAGGTGAGGTCCGAGTCAAGGATGACACCTAGGACCTTGGCATAGGAGGAGGGCTGGATAGTTGTGTTAACAATCTCAAGGGAAAAGTTGGGGGAAGGTGCACGGGCAGGAGGAAATAGGACAAGGACACAGAGGGGGTGAGTTGGGGAGTAGAAAGATACAGGTGAAACTCAAATAATTAGAATATCGTGCAAAGGTTCATTTATTTCACTAATGCAACTTAAAAGGTGAAACTAATATATGAGATATACTCATTACATGCAAAGCAAGATAGTTCAAGCCGTGATTTGTCTTAATTGAGATGATTTTGGCTTACAGCTCATGAAAACCACAAATCCACAATCTCAGAAAATTAGAATATTACATGCAATAAAACAAGGATTGTACATAGAACAATATCGGACCTCTGAAAAGTATAAAGTGTCATCGGCATAGAGATGGTTTTGGGAAGCCATGTGAGGTTATTAACTGACCAAGGGAGGAGGTGTAGATAGAGAATAGAAGGGGTCCAAAGACAGAGCCTTGCGGAAACCCCTACAGAAAGAGGGAGGGGAGGAGTTAGAGTTGTAGGTGGCGCTAAAGGAGCGCTTAGATAGGTAGGAGGAGAAGCACGAGAGAGTAGAATCTAGTAGGCCAAGCGAGTGGAGTTTTTGGAGGAGGAGCAGGTGGTCAACAGTGTCGAAAGCAGCAGAAAGGTCTAAAAGCAAGAGTAAGAATAGTGGCCATTGTTTTTAGATGTTAGTAAGTCATTTGTGAGTTTTAGGAGGGCGGTTTCAGTGGAGCGTAGGGGGCGAAAGCCAGACTGTAAGGGGTCGAGAAGGTTATCAGCGAGGTGGCGACTCAGGCGGCTGTAGATAAGGCGTTGTAGGAGTTTGGAGGTGAATGGGAGTAAGGAAATTGGTCTGAGATTGTTCGTCGGTAAGGTCCATTGAGGGTTTTTTGGGGATTGGTGTGACCTTGGCATGCTTTAGAGGGGAGGGGAGTGAAAGATGCCAGTAGAGAGTGAGAGATTGAAAATACGAGTAAGAGAGAGTGTAGGATGGAGCAAGAGGGTGACCGAAGTGGTGAGGGAACAGGGTCCAGGGGGCAAGTGGTGAGGTGGGTGTCAGAGAGAAGCTTTGTAACCTCCTCTGTGGTGACAGGGTCCTCAAGAGGAGAGTAACAAGTGTGTTGGTGGGTTTGGAACATGAATTGGGGAAGGTGACTGCACAGTGGCGATCTGATCCCAAATTGTATCTATTTTGTTTTTTAAATGAACGGCAATGTTCTGGGCAGTGAGTGAGTTAGTGGGTGGGTGGTAGCGGTGGAGGAAGTAGAAAAGAGTTGACGAGGTTTGGATGAGAGTGTGTTAATGAGAGTGACAAAGTAAGTCTGTTTGGCAGCACGGAGGAAGGAGTTATATTTTAGGAGGGCAGCTTTGTACAGGGTGAAGTCTTGCAGAAGCCTAGTTTTTCGCCACAGTCTTCAAGAGCACGGCTATGTCTTTTTAGATGTCTGGTTTCTTTTGTTTGTTATACTAGCTTAGAAAAGGGAGGAGGGAGAAGCATAGTGCAAGGGAAAGGGAGCGGCTTGCCTTGCTGTGCCTGTGTGTTTGTGGAGACACATGGAGCTAACTAGCACAAACAAGGGTGGCCCCATAGGACCCCGCAAGGGAAAGGAACCACCCTAAAACAAGATATCAAGGCGAGTGCTCAGGAGATCAGCTGATTCTGCAGCAAACTAAACATTTTAAACATTAAGGGGGAGCATCCATTGCAAGGGATTTAATAAGCATTTAAAATTACTTAAAAACCTTTTGACTTTAATATATCACTAACTGCAGGTGATCAGGTCCGATGTAGGCCTTCAGCAAGATTCCAGCATAAGCTGTCTGCTGACAAAAAAAAGGAACACAGTGCCCTCCAGAGATGTTTTCTTCCTGCCATGCAGGAGATGAGGTGCAGCCAAAAGTGCAAACCTCTTTCCCCAGAATGGAAACTGCAGGTTGAAGAGGGTATGAAGGAAGTGCAGAAATCAGCAGAGCGCAGGTCAAGGAACTTGCAGCAGAATTCCTCTCAAACCAGGACAAACTGTTCTGCAGAACTAGACACAAGCCACACATATGACAACACCCATGCAAATGGCGTTCACGCAGGATAGGACACAGTCCTCCACATGTAGAAGTGGGGGTGCACCCTCACATAGAAGGCTTAACATAGGGGTGAACTGACCTCTAGCTTTGAGCTCTATGGCCTGAGTGAGGTTAGGACTCAGAAAGTCTAAGATTCCTTCTGAAGATCTCCTGCACACAGGCAGAAGCCCACTTTGATTGTCCATGACAATGCCAATGACTGGGTCAAAAGCAGGTTGGAAGAGACAATGTCCCTTGAAAGGTAAACTAAGCAATCGTTCCTTGGACACCACCAGTGTCCAACACATCGCCAGAGTGTCCTACACAACCCACACGCCAAATCACATCAAACATTGGCAGCCATCATAAAACTTAAAACAGAATTGAAAACAATTGCCAAACAAGTAGTGGAGTCCAGACATGATTTATTGTTCACAATATGCATTATAGGGACAAGGTGTTTCAAGGGTTCTGAGGGACCTTCTTTATCAGATCTTTAAATTGTTAGGCAACAGAAATGTAGAATGTAGAAGAAAGGCATTTTGGGTAGTTGCAAGACCAGTGCCTGGAATAAGCTCGGAGTATTCCTGCTAATCGCATTCCCAGTGCTGATCATTTGTACGCTAGATTTAACAATGAAAAGCCCTAAGGAAGTGTGTCCCTGAACAACTGCAAAACACCTGAAATATGTTAATTTTTTAACAAACATTGGACAATGATTATACCTGATCTCAACTACTTGTTTGTCTTTTTGTTCTTCTATACTATACTTAAACCAAGAGACTAACAGTGGTTTCTATGGGGAACCTAAACTACACTTGGGGGTCCAGCAGTTCAAAACCTCTGATTTTAACGTACCGTAGAGATTTGAGGTTGGCCATATCCATGTATTATAACATTACCTGCACACTCACCTTTCACACAACTTGAACTCCCCTGCTGGGAAGCGATACTTCCAAGGACTGTCATCGCTTTCCAAGGTGAACACACGGTCCTTATGCTTCTCCGATTGAATGTGTTTCTGCCACTGCTTCTCACTATTGCTGTTTTTTCCACAGAGATAGCAGTGAAAGCCAGCCTTTAAGAAACAATGAAAAACAGATGAAATGGGATACAACCTACAAAAAAAGTCTGCTTATTTACCAACTACTTAAAAGCACTTGACAGAGAACAACATTTTACCATAAGATCAGCATAATCCGTTGGCATCAGAATCTGTTTCTCGGTATCTTTCTGGGCTCCCGCTGCTAGCTTCCCAGGTTTCTCTGCTGTGATGTTGCTCTTGTTACACAAGTCAAAAAGCTGCTGCAGATCCAGCACTGACAAGAGAAAACCATGATTAAAACAGAGTGAACATAATTTCACTAGACCTGTTTGATGTACAAAACCAAAAAATTATCGTTTTGCAGTGTATGCAAACCCCAACAGTTAAAGGATAATTAAACCCTCTGGTGTTTTTGCATATATCTACTGCTATCGAGCAGTAGATATATGCAAAAAGTGTAAAAAAGTGTAAAAAAAAAACAAAACGCTTTGAAAAGGGTTAATACTTACTTGAGTCTTCCCCACGCGCGCTCCCGTCTGAAAATGTGAAAATTCTCGGGTGGCCGCAAAGCATCTTGGGGCGTGCGCAGATCACATTTTCGGCCGGGACGCGAGAAGAGACACAAGGTAAGTCTATGGATGCGTGCACCCGCATGCAGACACCGTGGGACAGGAAGTACCAGCAAGCTCAGAGGAGTCAGCGCTGGATCGGAGACCCACCGCAGCGCTGGAGGGACAGATGAAAAGGAGAAGAAAGAAGAAGATCGGATTATGAAACAATTTAAGGTAAGTGCTGACATTAACATTGGGGGGAGGGAAAAAGATTTTTGACTTTAATGTCACTTTAACTTCTCTTATTTGCCCTTTTTTGGTGTGCTAAATATATTTATCTGATACAAAAAAATTCTCTACTGATACGTTCCTGTGCACAAGGAGGGGTTATAGAGATGAATGGGGGGAAAGGGAAGTGGTGTGTTTTTTTGTAACACCTCAGAAATAAAGTAGGCAGTGTTGACAACACATGCTTTGGAATTCAGTGCCAAAAATAAACTGTGTTGTTTATTTTTCACCTTGTCTTTGTCAAGTCAAAGACAAGGTGAAGAGGACAATATAGTACTGGCACATCAACAGTTATTTTTCTGTACTTGCAGTGTGCTTAAAGCGATAAAACATGGGGAAATGTGCATGCGGTGCAGAAATTGTACCAATATGTTTTCCTTTTACCATTGCTTTGACACACTCTTTTTAAAAAGGAGAGAGCTGGTGTATTCAAGTCTAAAAAAGTAATTGATGCAATTTGTTGGCAGCTTTAACCAGCAACTCCAAGCACCAATAGGTAAATGGTATGGTTATGCTGAATACATTGTCAAATTATGACGTATGTGACGCATCAATAAAAGTGCTTATGCTTCTTGCACATTACAAGTGAGTGCTGGTGACTTCTATCATATTAATGTTTGCGACTCACTGCATATGTTTTGTGACATTTCGCACAATATTTCAACTGCGCAGTATTTATGTACAGCATTTGTGACAGTAAAAGACCTCCAAACAGACACACATTCTAGAAGTGCTCCTGAGCACTTCTTCAACTATCGCAAAGACGACTCATGCCCTCAAGTCAGCTAATCAGGCTATTCAGCAGTTATCCAGGAGGTTCCCTGCAAGCTTGCAACAGTTTATAGAGACAATTTAGAGACAGAAAAATACAGACAGTTTTGAAACAATTCTACGGTATAAAGGCATTTAGGAATGAAACCTAAACTAAGATAATAAACCTGTCGCTATATGCACTAGAAACAAGGGTAATAAGAGTTTGAAAGATGCTGATGATGCGAGAACATTGATAAAATTCCCCCCTATGTGTTGACTCACACAGGAAAATTCTTGGCCATGGTTTTATGTGGATACAGGTGGGATGCATACCTAGCAATAACAAAGCATAAACATCTACTATAACTAAAAAAAAAAAAAAAAAAATATTTTCTCCCACTTCCCCTAAATTATAAAAAATGCCATATATCATCAAAACAATAAAGAAAAGTAAATGGCTTAAGCCATTAGGGAACTGCACCAACCTTTGTTCTCCTTCATATATGTCCAAACGTCTTTCTCCTCTGTGCTGTGCGCAAAAGTGCAGTTCCCAATATACTGACACTTCTTTCCATTCTGCACATGGACACAGATCTGTGTATAAAAGCAGCAAATGGTTCATTAGCTTATTACAATCTTGAAATATTTTCGGCATATTTGTATTTATTGAAAAAGTTAGAAAATCACCAGAAATTCTGTGATTAGCATTTTAAATAGATGTATATTAGCAAAAGTCACTGTATTAGAAACTACACTCTACATTGGTCTATCTTACTGGTCTATCTAAACTGAATCTGGGGACTTAAATTTACCTTTTAGTGGCCTCGTGTCCATTGAGTAAATACTGGTGTCTGATGACATCCTTAACCCCTTCGTGACTGACGACGTACAGTGTACGTCGCCAGCATCGGGGCTGTTTAAACAGACTCCCGGCGACTAATCTTTAAATACAACATGGCATGCTTTACTGTGCAAATATCAACCACTGCTTGTGTTACTGTGCAGCCTCTTAGCAGCCACTGCATTACTGACCATTAAAAGGTGATGATTGACCTAAATAGTCAAAAAAAGCTTGAATGCAGAAGCTGTGGCCGATATTTGCATAACTGCGCACCACCCAAGGAATATCTCCTCCCTCACCCCTCTTCCCTGTTTTAGGAAACTCAACTTTAGGAAACTCATGATTCTCTTATTGAGCTGGTACAACAGGGCTACAATAGCAAAAAATACTGCAGCTCCCAGCTTTATCCTGGAACACCATTTGCTCATCCCTTCACCAGAATCCAATGAAGAAAAACAATTAGCTCAAATGGGAGCTTTGCAAGCTCAAGTGCAGTTTAAAATGCTGATGTTGTCTACCACAAAAATACATAAATACTGACACCACCTTCTTTGGCTTAATTTCACTGCCTCATGATGATGCCATCAGTGAAAGATGGCACATAGTGTCGGCCATCCATAACTGGGATAACGGTTACTGGGGGGAAAAAAACGTGTCAAAGACACAATAAACATGGTAAAAAAAAAAATATGTACTAATATATGTGTTAATAGAAGGAACAACTGTGGACACGAGGTACAGAGGGGACGTGATGCTCCACACCACTATATCAAACTATTTTAATGAAAAAAATATATAAAGGATAACTAAAACAAAAAACACCTACACATACTAAATCTTGAAGATATAACACAAAAGAACAGAAATGGGAAAAATGAAAAAAAAAAATGTTCCCTACAAAGCAGTGTTGACCCCCTAATGTACTTCAGTCTTGCATGAATTGCAAGAATACAGGTTTTGTCACCACTCCTACTGGGTTAAGAATTTACTCAATAACCACTCCGTGAAGTTCGTGAATTTGGTACGCTTCCTGTAGAAAATGATTGACAACAGTTTTGTCGAGATTGACGGGATGCTGGAGACTGTTTTTCAAGATATAACAGATGTCACTTTTTTGTTCTGGAATCAACTCTTAAAGGATCCAATAGTCAGACATACATGAGAGTAGGGATGGGTGAATCTGCGCAGGTTTGTATTTGCCAAGGTGCAATGAATACAGTTTGAAGTTCAGAGAACCCGAACTTAGACGTAAATCCTGTAATTCAATTCTAGCTGTTGTTGGGCTAAAAGACAACTGCCAAAAAAAGGCATGGGGAAACTGGGCTCTGCTATGGGAAACATGTACAAATGCAGTGTGGATTGGGAAGTGCGGTGAATGTAAGATATTTGGGGGAATTTATGAACAGGTTTGTGGCAACATTTTTAGTTGCAAATACCAAAATGTTATGATAACGACAACGTTTAATTTCTGTTATGAATCTTTTTTTAAAGGAGAACTATGAGGTGAGTGCTTTTCACTCACCTCATAGTTCTAGCCGACCTGTGACCTGTGACAATGAGACTGTCACAGGTCGGCTTAGTAAATCGGGGAGGTGAGCGAACACATACCGGGCTGCTCTGGCTGCGGCGTCTCAGTATACCGCGAGCTGTAGCTCACAGTATACTGAGCTTAGGGTAACGGGAGGACGCTAGTTTGTGTCCTCCCGTTACCCTAAGGAGAACTATGGGGAAAAACACTGACCCCATAGTTCTCCTTTAAGTGTTCTTGCGACATAAAGTTTGTGACTCATTGCATATGTTCTGCGACATTTCTCATCCTTTTTCAACTGTGCAGTAAATGAATCCAGCATTCAGCTGTCCTCCAGAAGGTTCCCAGCATGCTGGTGACAATTTAGAGACATCTTTCCTCACAAAGGCATTTAGAAATGAAACATGAACTATGATAATAAATACAGTATGTCGCTATATGCACCAGAACTCAGGGATACTAAAGTTCTTTTTTTTCCCCAATTCTTTATTTAACAATCCACCAATGTACAGGCAGTAGAAAAATGAAAACTTCCTAAATTGCACTTGTACAAAGTACATAGACACATGGGTTCCAAAGAAAAACAGAAAAACACTAAAAAGTAGCAAGAGATATAAAAAGTAGGTACAGTCAGAAGGACAAAACAATAGAAGGAGAAGAGAGAAACAGGCAAATCTGCATAACTGAGCATCACTGTTGCTCCGCCTTTATTGTCAGGTTTAAGTATGATGGATTTGTTCTTTTTATTGAGTCTAGAGATTACTTTTCCTCTAAACTGAAGTTAAAGCCATGCTTGCTTTTTTCCTGTCATCAGTGATGACACAACAGAATACGGCACACTTTGAATGCATGCAGCTTTGCTGGGAATCCACCGATCCCCATCCCAATTTTGGAATCATAAGGGGGGCAGAGTTTGACATACTACTATATTTATGTACTTTTGAACATGCTAGTGTGGCCATGCATACTGCACATAACCTGAGGGGGTGGTCCTTGGTAGACATGACCTATGTACTATTGGTAGGTTTAGGTAATAAATTGTTTGTATGGTGTGCTAACTCGTATCTCACACCTTGAGAAAGGGGACCTGCAGGACTCTGAAACATTGGTGGTCTTACTGGTGATTTGTTGAGTCTGTAACCATAATTGTGAAATCTTTCACAAATATGGTTACAGGCAAGGGAATCACTTGTAAAAGAAGACAGAGGGGGGAAAAACTCGGCAGAGGTACTAATCCTTTCTCACTATATTAAATGAAAGCAATTTGCTCTCTCTCTCACTACATCTTATCCCTGTGGCCCCGTCACCACACAGAAAGTGCAAAAGAATCTTCCCAATTAGGACACAGACAGCACCAAAAAAAAAACCCAGCGGAGGGGCTGGATTCCCCCCCTCCCCGCTCCGATGTGAATGTAAAGTGCTGTGTAAATTGTCGGCACTATATAAATACCTGAATTAATAATAATTACTCTAATGCAGGTAGGCTCCATAAATTATAAAAGATGCAACAGTGAATTTTCTTTTTTATTAGCTTTCTAGCATTTGGCAGCCTTTGATAATATTCCCTGTGCTGGCAGCACATTGAAGCTCTGCACATTGAGCGCAGCAGTCCACATATCAAGTGGTCTGTCATCCACCCTGCTCTGAGCAACAACGCTCACACATCTTGAACAGCATCGTTATTACAGCAACGCACAGGAGGCATGTCAGATCTCTGGATCTTCAGTATGCCGCCAACACAGGGAATTTTAATAAAAGCTGCAGCCCTAGTATGTTAAAGTAGAAACCACTTGCATATCATTTACCTTTTATGAAGCCCGACTGCATTACAGCAATCAAAATGAAAGGTTTACTTGGCGTTTAATGCATGCTTTTAAGGGTATGTTTTAAATCTGTAAGTTTATTAACCACGCCAGTAATCCCAGTTTCCATATTTCTATCCTATTGTCTTCAATTTGACCTACCTGGGTCTGATACACAGAAGGACGCACATTATCCAAGCAGGAAAGGTGGCAGTCTCACTCTTTGTTATAGGAACTAATTACTAATTATTAGTAGTGTCTTCATTCTAGCAGTCAAAATTAATAAAGTCTTTCTTTACTACTCTGTATACAAATTTGAAATAAAGTTATTAGCAGCTTGCACCACATAATATACTAAACCAGACTACAGACACCAAGAATAAATGGCACATAGTAGTAATACCTGAAAGTGGTAGCAAGAATTCAGAGCCAGCTAGAGCATGCTACAGTATAATTACTATGTTCTCTGCTGTTATACCGAAGGTTGTCTCCTACTAACATCATCCAATGTGGAATTAGCCATGGACTTGAGAGCATCTCCTAAACCCCCTACTCAACACATACTGTACATCTCTCTCCCTTTGGGCTCCGTACATTAGGGTAGTGGTAATTTGGGGAAGGTCACTATTTGTGCTCTTTAAATAAAATACTATCGGCAATCCCTGCTTATTTTACATTCTAATATTTAGCAAGGCAGACCTGACATACACATTCTTATCTTATTTTGCTACAAACATGACTGGATAGGGGAGGAAAGAATGCAAGACCCCTAATACACAAAAAACGAATAATTACTAAAAGGTGCAGTTATCACACACCAGAAGTACTGCATGGTAAACATGTAGCTGTATAATATAATGCTGTTATGTTGCGCTGGGTCCTGGGTGAACAAATCTAACAATAGATTTGTAAAAAATGTTTACGTAAAAATATTTAACTAATTACAAATAATTAAATAAATATAATCAAAATCCTTGGTAGAAATCGTAGTGCAAGTGAGCACCTCATATTTAACACCAGTATTCATGCATCCAAACCTAAATATACACACGAATATATATATATATATATATACACACACACACATATACACACACGATAGATATATATATATATCTAGGTTTTTTTTACCCTCCTGAGATAGATAATTTTTCATATTTTGTGAAAGTCTGTGCTTGAATATGTTTCCCCAGTAGGCTAAAAAGTAATTCTCAATACTTAAATAATGACACTGGTGGATGTGTTGGCAGAGTAATCCTCTACCCCTACCCCAACAATTGATGGTAAAAACGGGGGGTGTGATTACTTCCTTTTCCTCATGAACATCCCAGAAGGAAAAAGTTCTGTTGGATTGTCTCCAAAATGTCAGTAAGCTTGCTCCAAAGCAATCCTTTTTGGTTTCCTTAATTATCCACTTCCTCACTCTGTCTCCAGATGGCTTAGCTGGATGCAACTCTCTCCTTCCCCTCCGGTCTATAAATGTGAGCCAGTCCTGGAATTTGAGTGGTGTTTGCTGTGGATTACCTAAACAGTCTCAAGTATCTTAGTTTCCTTATAGGTATTGGACGTTTTACACAAAGAGCAGAAGTGCAACTTTAATGTCCAATAGAGTGCATTGGATGGGAGGATGCCAAGAGACATTCTATAGCCAGAGTGGAGGGGGGGGGGGAGGGGGAATCCCAACTGCAAGGGTTAAGTTTTGTGACTGGTCTAGCCAGGCGGGTGCCAGGTTCGGGTGAGTATATCTGTTATTTTAGACCCTAGATGAAAATGAGCACTTAACCCTTCCAGTGCGAGGGTAGCCCCACTGCATGGATTAAGTTTTCTTCTGCCTGGAGTTCTTCTTTAATGCAACCCAATCTACTATAAAATTTCATTAAAAATGAAGTAGAGAAAGCTGTAGAAAAAAATATATGTGAAAACAAAGTCCTTCTCACCTCATACTGCTGTGGAAAAGAGCGAATGGATGGGAGGGGTCGGATGGGAATCCACTTCTTTTTTGACTTAGACATCAAAAGAAATACACGTTTATCTTTTGTCCAGCTGCCAAGAACACATACAGAATGAATAAAGATAAACATGACATAAGAAATATGTACAAGAAGACAAACTTACAAATCCTTTACACATTAATGGTCTGCAACCTTTTATGTCAATTACTATACAATGGCAAGCCATAAATATGGTAAAGCCTCTTGCCTTGTCTGAAGCCACAATCCATGCTGTGATCCCTGCAAAAAACCTAGAAAAAAATACCAACCTTATCATATGGTCAGCACTCTGTTAAGCATGCCTAACAATGTGACAGCGCTCTGGCCCGGTGATTAGTTCCATAAAGGCCAAGTTTACCTTTTAGATCATATCTATGGGGCAACTTAAAACATGGTCACATTGAACCTCCCCTACTCCACTTATTTAGATTGCGGGGTTAGTCTCACTGTAAGCTGGTGTTGATCTTTGAAAATGGTGCGGCTGTGCAGGGCTCTGCTCACACACCCACATCATCAGAGATGATCACGTCACAGATCCTTTGGCAGAATGTGAACGGAGAAACTGCAAGTTCCATCAGCCACCACAGCAGAGGGACTTGTAGCACTTAATGGAACACAAGTGCAGTGACTTCACCCCACTTGTCATTTCCATTTATTCCTATTCTGAATGAGCCAGAGCATTGCACCACAATCCACTGATTGCAGTTGCAATGCTTTACTGGCTCTTATGCCAAAAAATAATAGATGCACATTTTTTTTTATATATATGAAGAGTTTTGTGGAACAGCAACAGAAGGAGTGAAGCATAAGAACAGAGAGGTGGGACCGGTGTCCCTTAATAAAATCCAAGAAAATGTAAGTCAAAAATGCGGCTTGCTCTATTTTGTTGCGTTTCCAGTGGAACGGAAAACAGGCAATGTTTTGCCGTGCGTCTGATCGCACTGCGGGTGGGGGCGGGTGTGGCTGCATTGCCATTGACTTCAATGCACCACGCCATGATGCCTCCCTTCCGCCCCTGATCACGGGGAAGTTTTGTGAGCAGCTACCGCTCTGGAACGCACCACAATTGGTGTGAACAAGCCCTTAAACATTCCTTAATGAACACAGGGTGAAGTAGTCTTAAAACACTGGGACATCCAAAAGCAGGCCAACTGAGGGGTGCGCGACACAGCAAACAAAAAACACCAAAAGGCCTACAAGTAACAGGCTAACAGATCGGGGCCCGACATAGCTTACAGAGCCACTTGAAGAACCTTATGACCAAAGCTGGCACCAAATGAGGCCTGAACATCCACATGGCAAAGTCTAAACAACATGTTAACAGAACACCAAGTTGCATCCTTATGAACTTGAGAAACAGATGTGGGAACACCCATGAAGCACTAACTGATCTAGTAGAGTACACCTTGACAGGGAAAGGTAGAACCTGGTGCTTAAACCTATAGGCTTGAATGACAGGCTGTTGAAACCACTTAGAAAAAGTGCAGTGAGAAAAAGATTGTCCCCTACAGGGACCCTCAAGAATTATGAAGAGAGTCAGTCTGCTAAAAGAAGATGTAGCTGAGAGTTAGACTGGAATAGCATGTACCACATCCAGACAGAGGACATTTCCTTAAGATGTCTAGGAGCAGGTCAGAGAGAAGGGAGAACAATGTCCTAGTTGAGAAGGAAGAAACCACCTGGGGGTAAAAAGAGGACTTAGACATTGATACAACCTTGCCTCTGTTTAACACCAGAAAGGGTTCTTTACAAGTTAAGGCCGTCAACTAAGAAACCTGCCCCACAGAGGTGATGGCAATGAGGAGGGCAACCATGTGAGTAAGAGTATACCGAGTAATATCCCTGATGGGTTCAAAGGGGAATTTCCAAAGAACCAAGGCTGATATTCCCACAGATGCCACTGAGGAGTGTACAGGGGGAACAATGTGTAGTGCCTTCACTATGGAGCGAGAGACAAGCAGTCTTTGCAAAAGATTAGTTGGGGCTGAAATTTGACCTTTATTGGTATTCAAAACCAAAATGATGATCCAGGCCAGACTGGAGAAGAAAAAAAAAAAAAGACAGGATTCATCCCACAGAGTACTTCCTGGGATTAAATTTGCAGAACAGGAGAAGTAGTAGTTATAGAGTAGGAAAGGAATAGATCAGGTCGAATTGTTTCCACAGTCACCAAAACATCCACTGCAATATCTAGAGGATCACTGGACTCAAAGGCTGGAAGGCAAGAGGTCCACGCCTGATATTCCTCCCCATGACAGAGATCTTCTGGGTGGAGAGACCATTACTCAGACAGTCCAGACATTGTTGACTGAGGAAATCCACCTATCAATTTTTCACACCTGGAATGTGCACGGCAGAAGAGCTGAAACATGAAATACTGCCCCAAGCCAGAATCTAATCAGCTTCTTCTGAAGCAAGACTTCTGGCTCCCCATTAATGGTTGGCGCAAGCCACTTCTGTTTCACTGTCCAACTAAATCATTGTCAGATGATCTTGTATTTAAGATCACATGAGAATGTCATCACCTCAGTATGCCAAGCCTGTGCACTGCCCTACACATGTGCAGCTCAGTGTACAGGGGAAAAAACAAAAACTTGCGGAGACAGCCGGAAGCGGTTATGGCTGAAGAGACTTAACCAGTCTCTTCCGTTATAGAAAGCCTGCCTAACACCAATTTTCTTTATTTTTTTCAAGCTAAATTCGAGTTTAACCTTCTTTTGCTAGGGCAAAAGGGTGCTCTTCCACCCAGTGAATAAATTATCTAGGAATGCACCAAAGAGGCGTCCCCCCACCAAAGGGGAAATGCAATAAGCGTTTCATTAACTCATTTTCTGTAGACCAACATTTAAGCCAAAGAGTCCTCTGCATGTGTACCCAAATGAGACTCATTCTGCATATTAGGAGTATTCTAGCCATTAGCCCGTCACTACACAGTAATGTAAGGCCACAGGTATGAGATCCAACTGTTGAAGGACTGAAGAAACCATAAGCATAGATCCAGGATCTAGAGACATATCCTTGGACCAGCAAAAACATAGGTTAGCAGGCTAGCTAATAAGTTTGCTGGGAAACTTTAGTGTTTATATCCTTGGACCAGACGCCGAATGTCTGTCAGAGGGACAAGGCTGCAATGGCAGGTTGGAGGACAGGGCCTGCCAGCGTGACTAAGGCCTTAGTTAACCACAGGATCATCGTCTTGTTAAGAAAGGAAATGGCTGGGTCTGCTACAGGGACATCCCACTGTTCAAGAAGTGCCTCCTCAATAGGATATTGTTGAGCAAAGCACTTAGGAGGCATAAAGACTGGACTAGGCCAATCACCATACAAAACTAGAAGCAGTAGTAAGTGCAATGGAAACTGCCTGGGGGCTTTTAAGAAAGAAAAAAAAAAATTTCGGCAGTGGTTATACCCAGATGATTATTTTTATGCAAGTACAATATTACTCTTACCGGTAAATTTCCATTACTCCTCTATGGCAGGCCCATATATCACAACCAGTTGATGTGTTGTATACCATTCTCGGTCCTCTAAGTACCGAGGACAAACTTTGTGTGTGGCACTCTTAATCCTACACTGCAGATCATCTATATGAGCAAGGGTGCTTTTACACCAATGTTTCTCTTGGTATTTAATATAGTTAAACACAATTATATAGACCTTAACAGAAAAACCACACTACATCAGTCACTGTCCAAGGGAGACCACAATCCAAGTTCCTACCATACTTATTACACACACTAGGGCCAGTTTGTGAGGAAGCCATTTAACCATTGGACTGTGATAATACTGGACTGTGGGAGTAAACCAGAGGGGAAAAAAAAATGAAGGGAACATGCAAACTCTATGCAGACTGTGCTCTGAACATAATTCAGAGACAGAACCCAGAGCTACAAGGCAAGAATGCTAATCTGCTGCTGATTTCATTGTAATGCAGTTGTGAATAGGCTGTTTATATACCTATGTCTTGCTTTAGCTGCACAGTATTTCCCATCTCGATCAGCATCTATTTCTCTCCCATTCCGTAAACACTGTCCACAGACAAACTTAAACTTCATGTCCATTGGTTTAGGTAAGGGCTACAAAAGCAAAGATGAGAAATTTAGAGATAATAGTGGGTGTTAACTATAAGCAAAAAAAACAGTTTTTATAGTTTTTGACAAAATATAACTTCAAATGGATACATTAATAGACACCAAAAACGTATCCATTTAGCATTGATGATTTATGAGACATTTTCCTGCTACATCTATTACCAAGTACTGACCCAGAACAAGTTTGCAAAATCTTTCCTGACCTGCATATTTATATCGAGTCAGGAACAGAGGAAAGTACTGAAACCATTAATTCAGCATGACAGGCAAAAACATATTCAGGGTAAATCAGCAATAGCAGCCGCCAAGCTTCCTCATTCAGGTTTCCTTTGAGCCAGTGATCCATTACTTCATTATATATGCAGACACTAAACATGATACTTGGTGTGTTGTAATAACCGTAAAATTATTTTAACTTAAAGAAAGCCTGTAATAACATAATATCATGCAAATTAAGATTGACAATGTACAGTAGGCACCCGCCTGCCCAAACTGTAAGCAAAGACAAAAAACAAAAATGTAACCCCCCCCACAACTTCCAGGTAAGGGGAGACGTACAATA
>NW_017307153.1:96987-176231 GCF_000935625.1 Nanorana parkeri
GCCTGCTGGGTAACACATATTACGCTCTCTTTTACCAAGGTCACCATTATATCTTAATGGAGGAGCCATGAATGACCCCACAATTATCTAGCTTCAAGAACCGAAGATAAATAAGTAAGGTAAAAAACTGATATCAGTAAACATGTAATCAATACCTTATGCATCACAGGACCATTTCATTTTGAATGGGCTGCCAAGGCACCATAATGCAGGTTTTAATCCCCTATGCTGTTATAACTACCAACTAATAATAGCCAATTATATTTGTGCATTTAGAAACACAACTTATTTTTAATCCACTGAGCTGGCTAGAACTAGCTCCAAAATGTTTTTGTTTTTTTTTTTACAGATCTTACTGCAAAGAAGCCATTCCATATGCAGAGATAAAACCTCTTTCCCTCCCGACACAAAATGTTCCCCCTCGTCCTTTACAATTACCTTAAATTGAACTACTTTGAACCAAGTTCACTATATGAACTGGACCGTGCTGGAAATGGTTTGACTGGGCCCTTAGCAGCGGTATTATACTAACGATTGTGACAACTTCAGACTGGCTGTTAGGAAGCCAGCAGCTGCTAGAGTTCTAACAACCCATGTGTCACCCCTGCCCTGCCCATATGTGCCACTTCACAGGCAGATTGAGGACATCCCCAAAGCATAGTATTTCACGGAAATATGCATTTTTTCATTGCCTTTTAAGCATCATTAAAATCACAGATTTCAGCAAAACTGTCTTCAAGGGGTACTACCTTGCTACCCCATGCACTTGGTTTGTCAATCCCTTGCCTATTAGTCTAGAAAATAGAGATACACAACACATTGCATTGTAATTGGGTACCATGCGATGTGGTGAGGATACAACACATATGAAATTAAAAGATGCGTAGCCATTAAGAAATAATGGCACTACATTGCACCTAATATTGCAATATGGGATGAAGGATTGTGTGCACACCCTTCCACATTGCATTAATGTGATCGGAGGCGAATGGTAATCATATACCCCCTTAAACGGCTCTTCTTAAGGAATAACAAATTCTGTTCAGTTAGCCTTTCTTCATAGCTGATGTCCTTCATGCCTTTTATTAGTTTAGTTGCTCTTCTCTGCACTCTCTCCGGCTCCAAGACAACATCTTTTTTGTGAACTGGTGGCCAAAACTGAACTTCATATGCCAAATGAGGTCTTACTAATGCTTTGTACAGAGAAATTTTAGGCTTCTCGCTCTCTATACCTCTTAATACAAGAAAGTATCTTGCGCGCTTTAAAAACTGCAGCTTGGCATTGCATGCTGTTATTTAAGTGAACCCGGCAAAGATCATGCACACTCAAGTAGTTACATGAACAAGCAGTAAAGGCACTTTAGGGGGGGCGTGGCCTGGCTGCTGACATGGATGGACGCTGATCAAAGCATCTCCGGTCCTCCATCTCTCCTACACCTATCCTGACTGCTCACTCCCGCTCCATTTCTTCACCTGGCTGGTCAGAATCCTCTTCTCTGCCTTCCATCCACAGAGATGGGGAAAATAGGGTACCAGAAGGGTCCGTCTCCTGCTGAGAAGCTGGCACGCTTCCACAGGTCGCAAGATGGCGGCGGTGACCAATGCCGCTTCTCCTCCTCCACACTCGTCCTCTAGCCGCACGGAACATCCGGACACTGCTCGCTCCTGTGAACGCAAGATGATCTTGCAGGGGAAGTCTGGGAACTATGGCACCCCACATAGTTGCTCTTTAGAATCCTCTCAAGCGAAGTCCCCTGATTTGGTGGAGAGGGATGGGGTCGCGCCTGAGGATTCGCCCATAAATGCGGAGCCTATTCTCCTACAATTAACGGAGGCAATATAGGACTGTAAAACGTCCCGTGCTACGCAAATTGAAGGGGTACATGTTGATCTCTCTCTGCTGAAACATGATGTACAAGGTCATTGGTCCTTGATATTCCATTACAAGCATCGACCTCATGTAGTGTGTCTCCAAGAAACTCATCTGATGGGCTCTAATATATTGGCTCTGAAAAAACACTGGGTGGCCTTCTATGGGGTCTCTCTGACATTGGCTTCTATTCCTCTTGCAGCATTAGATATGTCCTCGGCTCCCTTGCTGCTATTAGGGGATTAGGGGGACTTTAATTCAGTGCCTGATCCTCTTTTGGACCGCTTGGGAGAAGGGGGGTGCCCTGCCTTCTCTGATTGGATCAATAGTTTTGTGCTTATTGATGTGTGGCGCTGGAAATGTCCAGATTCTGCTACACATAAAACCCTTTCTAGGATTGATTTAGCGTGTTACCCCTACTGTTCTTCCCTGGTTACGTGATATAAGTTACCTTCCAAGGGGAATCTCAGGTCACACTACTTTGTCGGTTGAACTCTGCTGGAGCAATTCCTTTTTCCACCAGTGTGTGGAGAATGAACTCTGCCTGGCTGTCTGACTCATCGGTAGACGCCTGCGCACAAGCTATTGGTCACTATTGGAATGATAATGCCTCTGTTCCTTACTCCTCCCTTAAGTGGGAAGTCTTTAAGCCCACGCTTAGGGGGTCATTTATGGCCGCCACAGGTGCTGCCCGCAGACTTAAGGAGGTATCCACCGTGGCCCTGGAACGAGCTGTGGGCGTGGCTTGAAGCTGCCTATGTTTCTGACCCTTCTACCATAGCCTAATAGAGTATGGATGGAAAAAAAAGGGTGTATGATTTATCCCTCTTGGAAGGTACAAGAAAGAATGCTATATACCCAGCAGAAAGTGTTTGAATTTGATAATAAAGCGAGCAAATGTCTGGCATACTTTACAAGACCTGAATATAACCCTACTTCCATTTCCCACATTGTTTCCTCCACTGGACGTGTTCTCACTGCTTCACAGTACACCATGGAGGCCTTTTTGTCCTTCTATGAAGATCTTTACACCTCCAGAGCCATGTACACTGATGATTTTTTTAGAGGCATATCTATCTCAGGTTTCCTTGCCGTGCTTATTCCCTCAGGCTAGGGAGGAGATGGACTTGCCGCCTACTACTGATGAGATGGTGACAGTGCTCTCCCAGTTCCCTGCCAAGAAAACACCGGGCCTGGATGGGTTTCCGGTTGAAATGGTACACTTCTTATGGTGAGGAGTTGAAACCGCATCTGCTAGCTGTTAATAATAAGGCATTTGATATGGGCATTCTTCACCCCTCTATGCGTGAGGCCCTTATCGTTCCGATTTTGAAATCTACTAAATGCAATTCCTATTGCCCCATCTCCCTGATCAATGTTGATGCCAAGATTTTGGCTAAGATCCTGGTTATGCGTATTAATAAACGCATCTTGTCTTGGTCAACAGTGATCGGGCGCGTTTTATGCCAGGCTGCTGAACCAGAACATTCATAGACTATTTACTAAACCTTTAATTCTCCAATCCCACTGTGGAGGGTAGGACCTTGGTCTCCCTAGACACACAAGACTTTTAACAGTGTTAAATGGCCGTATTTGTTGAAGTTGCTGCACCTTTTTGGGTTTGCTCCCTGTATGATAAATGGGTTGAGATTCTTTACAACTCCCTGGTGGATAGATTACGGGTTAATAAAGATGCATCTACTCCCTTTTATATTTCAAGGGGAACTAGACAGGGCTGCCCCATTGCACCTATCTTGTTTGCTCTGCAAAATGAACTGCTGGCAGCCTGTATACGGGAATTCACTTTATTATGTGGTCTGTCAGTGCAGGGCCTAGATGAGCGTATATCCTTGTATGCCGATGATACACTGATTTACTTATCTGACCCGAATGGCTCCCTGGCTCATCTACTTTAATTACTAGAGACATTCGGGTACTATTCGTGCTTTAAAGTTAATTGGGACAAGTCTGTTCTTTTTCCATTAAATACTAATACCATAGCTCATGTCCATCCCACGTCTAAACTGAGAGTGGCTCACAAATGTAACTATTAGGGGTCAAGGTTCAACTCCCTCTCTCCTCTTATATTGAGAATAATTTAGTCCCCGTGATCTAATCCCTTCAATTGAAGACTAAACAGTGATAGGATTTACCCTTAGATCTTATGGGAAGGATCAAAATTAAAATGATTTTTTTGCCTAAACTTTTGTATACCATGGCTAAATCTCCGTGTGGCATCCCACAAAAGGTATTTCTGTGAAATTAACTATCAGTATTAGGTTTCTAAGTCAGAGACGTAGTCCTCGAGTGGCTCTGGAGGTGTTACAGCTTCCGCGTTGTTTGGCGGGTCTGGCCTTCCCTAATTTCCTTGTCTACTATCTGGCCACTCAGTTGGTGGTGATCCATGATTAGCGACTCCCTCAGGTGGGAAACGCCTGTACAGCAACTGAGGCTGCCATACTGACTTCCTTTGAATTGCTTCAAAAATGTTATCTATAGGGGGGTCTCCAGCTTACATTCAGGTACTGCTCTTATTTTTGTGACTCTTCATATGCTTAAATATGTCATTAATTGGTTACCTGTAGCTGCATGGTCTCACTCCCCCTTCTCGCCTCTATGGGGTAATCCTTCCTTTCCAGAGCTGAAGCATCTACCATCAGCTGCCTTCTGGTCCTCGAAGGGAGTCAAATCCCTCTCATTTATTTCGAAATGGTGTAATGCTCTCTTTCCCACAACTCGAGGAGCTAAAGCTCTCTCCGTCCGCTTTTTTGTCGTATATTCAATTGCTTTATGCAGTCCGAGCCCAGTTTGGGTCGAATTCTTTTATTCTAATTCAGTCCCCCCTAGAAAAAAAATGTCACGCAGAGATAGCTCCTCTAAATTGGTATCAACCTATTATGCTGAACTTATGGCCACTAGAACTTCCAGATTTGATAAAACGTAAACAAAAGTGGCAGGCACTCCTCCGAGACTTAGACCTGGTGATTGGTGTGATTTTGAAGAAAAGTATATGTCTTCTGTGATAGCCTCCAGAGATAGAATATTGCAGATGAAGTTTTTTTTACCAGGTCTATTATACCCCTTCACTTTTATAAACTTTTGGTCTCCGGCCCACTCCACAGTGCTTTAAGCGCTGTGGTCTGAGAGCTTGTAAGCCCCTTATGTGATAGAAATTCATTTTAAATAAAAGTAAAAAAAAAAAAATACATGTAAAAAAAAAAAAAATTTAAACAAACGTCGAGTGTACCTACATACAAAAACGGGGATTGTGCTATACATGTTAGGTATCGCCACGTGCCCCAGAGTGAGAGATTCACAGATATCTCTAAACTAATGACCTGTACAGGCTTTTAAAGCTTTAAAGCGTTGCCTCTGGACAATTTTGGGTGCCATATTTTGTTGCGGTTTCACGGACACATATTATTGTTAACATGGGCATGTTGGGTATCTATTTATTCTTTCATAACCATCTTTTATTTTATATTTTGTGTTTTTGGGCACTAAAGTTTACTTAATTGCAATTATTTCTACAAAATTTGGAGGTTTGAGTAAGAGTTGAGTTAATATCATGAGAAAATAATTTGCAATTGCAACCATTTTATTCTACTGGGTCTTTGCTTTCAGAAAATATATAATGTTTTGGGGGGGTGGGGGGGGGGGGCAGGGGGTTCCAAGTAATTTTCAGGCCTAAAAGGTGTATTATAATGTCTGCCAAAAACACAAAGAAGGCCTTGGCAGCGAAAAGGTTAAACCTTGGATACCACATCCTCATCACAAAAGTTAAAACTTCAGGTGGTCGCAAAGGCAAACAGACTTCCCCCTACATAGGGGAGAGGGGGCCTCCCTTCAATATGCAAAAGACTTGCTCATATGCTAGAAAAAGGTTTGAGAGTCGAAGGCTTGTAGCGGTAACCTACATATTGCCCTGAAACCTTCAAGCAGGGTAAGTACTTGACATGAGTGTGTAACAATCAACCACTTCCTGAAAAGCTAAAAAAATGCCTAGAAATGTATATATCTCTTTCCCCGGTATACAAGAAGGTCCCAAAGACACCCCTTCCCTTTACCCCAGTGTTAATTTTGACGGCAAAATTTCAAATAAGTTTTACTCCATTTAACTAAATTCCATTTAGTTTTAGCTGTATTTTAGTTATCTGAATTGTTTTAGTCTAGTTTTGTCAACTAAATCTCCAGTAGATTTTAGTCAACTAAAATCTAATGGCTTAATTTATTTGGAAGTGGAGATGGAGAAGTAAATGGGTGTGAGGGAGGGAACAAGTCTGAGAAGGCTGTTACACCGTACTAAACGTGCTAGGGAGATGGGAGGAGAAGCACTCATGTGACAGTAGCAGACAAATCTGAATCAGAAAACGATAGAGGAGTATTCTCTGCAGTTTGCAGGGCACTGATCCAGGGGGCAAGGAGACCATTGGAGCCTGCATCTCAGTTGATCCACCTGCCGATAGAGTCAGGGGACTGGGGGTTTGGCAGAGCTCCGAGGGAACCTGAAGTCCAAATAGGTAAATGCAATCAATAGTCCCTCCTATTTGTCAGATTTCTGTTAGTCGAGGAAAATGGCAATGTATTTTTGTCATAGTTTCAGTCCTATTAACTAAGTTCTTATTTAGTTTTCATTTATTTTTCGTCACTAGAAACATGCAGCTGACGAAAACTATGATGCAACTTTCTCCACTCCATCTTCCTTTTCATCTCCTGTGTCAGGAGGGTTCAAAGACTGTGCTACCCTAAAATGTACTATCCATGTATGTTTTAAGCCCCCCACCCCCATTCATAGCTCTAATTTTATCAACAATAAACCTCATTAGTACATACGAAAAAAACAATACCGGCGCCTCTGGTTGCAAGATGGGCTGGTTATGAAGTTTGTTTAAACACTCAAAGGGCAGCTCTCACTGGTCAAAAAGACCATCGATCTAGGAAACAAGGAACAAGACAGAGTGCCTCCATAGTGTGAAAGGGTAATTTATTTGTACAATAAATGGTGTATATGCTCTCCTCTTGCTGACAGTGCAGCAAGAGGAGAGCACATGCTAGTGGAACCACAGGTGCCAGCAGATCCACAGCAGCAAACAGTTTTCTGCTGACTTCCGCTGCTAGAGATTTTATACTTCATCATTTGTATGCTTTTAACCACCGACTTTCCTGTAAGTACCTTTTCATTTGCGTGTTGTACAAATAAATTACCCTTTCACACTATTGAGGCGCTCTGTCTTGTCCCTTGTTTCATTAGTACATAGTTGGGAGGGGCAATCTTTCAACAGAGACCCAAACCACACAATCAAAACATGACAAAAATGCATATATGTCTTGGTTTCAGCAGTTCTGGAAGGTTCTATCCTCTGCAGTATAGAGAACAGAGGATGTTGAGACAAATACACTGTCAGTAGCCCTTAGGGCAGAATTTAATTAAAGATGTAACTTCACACCTCAAAAGGTGCTGTACATTCCGTGACCAATACTTGAAACGCCAGAAATAATAAAATTTTACATATGAAGTTAGGGGGATGGGAGCATTTAATGCTGTACAGGAATTTCCAGTACACATTGTAGACACAAATACTGGTTACAGTAGTCTTACAAGGCTTCATTCACTCCTCAGTAGCTTTCCTTGGGCCTCATGCACATGGGACTTTTATGTGTGACTGGGAATTCCTGCAGCATCAACCTGTGCATTCCTGCATCAGGAATGCCAGGTGCATCCTTTCCATTGTGCCCATTCAAGTGATCGGTCTGTGGCTGTCCACATGTAAATCGTATATGGAAATATTACCAGCGCTTTGGGAGACACACTTTGTCCCTGGATGCAGACAGGTTGTGTCCAGGGAAAACATCTATCCTGACCTGGCAGGTAATCATTCCATATATGATGCAGACAGATGCTTCTACTCTCAGCCAGTCATTCACTTAAATATGCACAGCGGCCACATCTGTAAAGACAGACCTGGGATTCCTACCACAAGAATCCCCAGACACACATAAAAGTCCCATGTGCATGTAGCCTAAAGCCATGCTGAAGAAATTATGAAAACCTTTCTCTTTTTCTTAACTCAGTATCTGATGTATACCACAGAGTGAAATCTAACTATAGAGCTGCATTTTTTTCACACCCTGACATGCATGATTTCCTGTCTTAGGACCTAAGGATTTATTATTTGTTTTTATTGGATATAATCACTGTATAACCACTGGTGTTAAGTGATTTAAAAAAGGATGAACTGATATGGAGAGAAGCTTACCCATCTAGATTAGTGCAACATCTTAATGAACAGGAGTAAGAAAAGTAATTTCTTTCAAAATATCTGTTGGTCTGAGATTGTGAACTGAGTTTAAAAGACTTGTGGCAAGCATTACCCGATATACCGTTTTTATCTGGAAAGTCATTTTCAATGTTTTTAAATCTGCAGCTCTAATTAAAGTAATACCTAGTGATTCTGCCATTAAGGGCCATGTTTAGGCACTTCCTGTTATAGGGTTACAAAACCCTGGCCTTGTCTCCCATATATTCTTCTGCATTGACAACTTGGTACGCGGGCTTCTGATTGTGACTACAATGGTAATTTCAGCACATTTTACAAAGAATTGATCCACTGTTGTGACCCTTAGGTAGTCTGTTTTGACAAATGTCATGCAACCATTGCTGCAGTGCATGCATCTAGACAGGAAAAGGTTGCAGGGGGGCTTAGGAGCACTGAGATGCAACAAAAGAGTGAACATGAGTACCTTATATTATTTCAGAAATAAATGGCAGTTGTTCATGATGCACGGTGTAACAAACTACATGTCATTCCGTCTACATCTACTTTAAATGCATAAAAAACACATTAACATCAGTTTACACGCCCTTAAAGTGACATTAAAGTCAAAAACTTTTTTCCCTTCCCCCAATGTTAATTAAAGCACTTACCTTAAATTATATCTCTTAATCCGATCTTCCTCTGCTTTCCTGTCCTTTTCAGACTTCTCTCCAGCGCTGCTGCGGGTCTCCGATCCAGCGCTGACTCCTCTGTCCTTGCTGGCATCTCCTGTCCCACGGTGTCTGCATGCGGGTGCACTCGTCCATAGACTTACTTTGCGTCTCTCCTCGTCTCCCGGCTGAAAATCCGAAATGCGCCCATGGTCAGCAAAGGTAGCCTTCTAAGCCCGTGTTCACACCTGCACATTTGGCGCGTGTTGACAAACGCTGCAATATGCAAAATGCGCTTACTTTGCCATTAATTTCTAATGGCACCCCAAACATGGCCAGGATGATCTGCATTCTTCCTCTGCATTTTCATGCATTAAAATGCGCACAAAACTGAACGCAAAAATGCGGAATGCATGTCGCAACGATTGATACATATCGCTTTTTTGCCGCGTTTGTTCCCGGAACGAGCAGGTGCAAATGTGGGCTTAATTTGGACACCACAGATTTACTTCAATATGCATACACAAAAGAGGTCTATAATCATACAACCCCCTTTGCAATCAATTTGTAACAATGAGTAAAAATATGGCACTGCAATCCAAATAGTATTTGCTTTAATTACAGCTCTGACACAATGTAGAGCTTTTACACTCTGTGTATATTTCTTTGAAAAAAGGCCCATTCAGTCTGTACCTTGACATACTTTTGATTTTTACTTCAGTTCCTACAGCACAATGTACTTTCAAAGAAAATCTACCTTAACCTTTGTCTCGGGAATCTTCCACATGCGCTCAGATTCAAGCACAATCTCCGATTGAGTGACACCTGGATAAGGAAAGACAACGCAGTTTTATAGAATAAAATACAGATGCAAACAAAAAAACACAATTACAAATACTGAACATCTTTCAGACATCAAATTGGAAATTTACAAAACAGGTTCAGTTAGAGGCCATACAAAATAAATGCAGGATACAACAGCATTGAAAGGGTTTCCTATGCAGCTGTTTTGTTGAAGGAAAACCAAACTTTTTTTTTTTTTTTTTTACAGTAGAACATGTAGAAGATATCAATTCAAAGTGAACCAGTAAAGACAATTCTAAGAATCTGAATATTCTACTTTTAATTTGAGAGGTGCATCATCTCCCTTATTTAGATTTACTTACTCTGCTTGTGCCCGCAACTTCAGATTGTGCTACAGTGTCAATGGTCACCTGCTGTCTAGCAGTTGCTACTAGTCAGCTACTTAACCTCACATATGGCACACTCAAAAGCTACAGGAGATCAGACAGAGAAGGCAGCAACGGTTAGATATCTGGTGAGCTATGGACCCCCTGACATAAGCAGGCTCAGACAGATTAAATAAGGGGGAAAATATCATAGGATTTTTATACTTACTGCAAAATCCTTTTCTCCGAGTCCATTGAATGACGCAGCATTATTAACAATGGGTGCCTACAATGGGTAGGCATACAAGCATACAATGGGTGCCTTTTGCCTACAGGAAAAATGGAAACTAGGCACCCCAGAGGCTATGACCTGTCATGCTCTCACACCCAATCTGATGTAGCAAGCAGTCTAACCAGGAAAGGATAGCATATGAGGGTAGGGAGTTGTGTCCCTCAATTGATATTAAGACAATTATTTTACTGTAAGTACAAAAAACCTATTTTCTCTATCTTCCATTGCCGGACACAGCTTTATTAAACATTAAGCAACCAAGGGGCATTGAAAAGCTGTCCAAACTGAGGGGCAGACACGCCAAAACAGGCAAACCAGCTCACCAAGAATAAACCAAAAACAAAAGGGGAAAACCAAGGGATTAAATAGCTGCTGAAAAACTTTTCGGCCAAAACTAGCATCTGCAGAGGCAGATACACTGACTTTGTAAAACTTAGTGAATGTGTGAACAGAAGACCACATCGCAGCCGCACACCTCTGAGAAACAGAGGTCTGATAAAGAAAAGCCCAGAAGAAGAACTCACTGATCTATTGGGCTTAATGGTAAAAGGAGGCACGTTATCGTGCAACTCAAGCATGTACCCTCTTCACTGGTACCAAGGCAAATCTGATTATCCTTGTAAGCTTGGTATATATTCAAAGGCCACATAAAGCAGGGAAGAGAATAATAAAGCATGCAAGTGAAAAACAAAGCACAAAAGACAGTGCAGATAAAGATTACTTTTATTTGTTAATAAAGCTGCACTTAAAATGAAGTGATTTGATCAGGTCATATCACCTGGAAGAACTACTCTAATCGAATGCCAGGGCACGCCAACAGTGGTTGAAAGCACTCTCATTAGGTAGTCAGCAGGAGAGATGCAAGCAAGAAAATAAACTTCTGAAGTGGACACGGCAGGAACTATGGAGTAAGGAACTCCAAGAACGTCCTCAGGGGCTGGTGTAGAGAGGGGACTGAAGTTGTAACCTGGTTTAATAAGTACCTCCACTGACATGTTTCGAGAGGCATGGTGGCTTTAAATAGGTAGGTGATTGACAGCTCAGACATGCACTGCATGTCGCTTGTAAACAAAGGATATAAAAACCACAGCAACTCGAAGGAAGCAAGCAAACGAATAAATGTGGGAACAATGAATGATATAATGAACAATTACAATTTCATATGGCAAAAATAATGAATAAAATATCTGTAAAAACAGGAGTCTCAAATCTTAAATATTTGTGGATAATAAAATTATCTGTAAATTTTAAAAACGCATGGATATAAAAGATCCAATACATGCAAAAAAATAATAAAAATAACCGTGAAATAAAGATATTGCCATACAGAGGGAATTCTTTATTTTCACCATTAGATGTCACCAGATTCTAAATGTGCACAGTACTAAAACAGAAAGGAGAGTGGAGATGACATGAAAAAAAAATATTTTGAAATATTATGTACAAAGTGTGTGCCGACTAGAAATAAAATGGCAAAAAAAAACCATTTCAAAATATAGTTTAAACGTACAGAAAACACACAAAGAAAACACACACACACACACACACACACACACACAATATTGCCAAAAGTATTGAGACACCCCTCCAAATCATTGGATTCAGGCGTTCCAATCACCTCCATGGCCACAGGTATATAAAATCAAGCACCTAGGCATGCAGACTTGCTTCTACAAACATTTGTGAAAGAATGGGATGCTCTCTGCTGCCCCCTCAACACAACCACCCCTGTGTTTTCCCAATGGCAGGAGTGGATAAAGAGTCTTGGGGTACAGCATGTCATGTCAGAAGGAATTGGAATTTGCTAGAAATATGCAAGGTTGTATAGCAGTTTGCAAGAGAGTTAATTCAGAATTTCCAGTAGCTTAAAGCTGCTGGTGTGAGTTCAAAACTCTATGACCAAGGGATCAACTGCCATGGTGATCAGATCCCGTCTAATAGCTTTAGATCAGTCAGTCAGGGCTTTAGAGATCAAGGTTACAGCCAAGACAGGCTGCAGTGCAGAATCCATCAGGGAGAACAGAGCTCTAGAAAAGGCCTCAGGTTGCTTATTGGTGGGGGTCCTTGAAGTGATAATTAGGTCAAAAGGTTTTTAAGCCATTTCAAATCACTTACAATGGATACCGCTTCTTGATGTTTGAAAGTTTTAGTTTCCGGCAGAATCAGCTGGTCCCCTGAGCACTGGATATGATATCCTGTTTTAGGGTGGCTCCTTTCCCTTACAGGTTTCTATGGAGCCACACTTGTGCATGCTAGTAAGCCATATCTCCATTAACACACAGGCACAGCACGACAATCCAATCCGCTGCTCTCTGCTCCTCCCTCCTATCTTCTCTAAGCTAGTATATAGACAGCTGCTCAAGATTGCCCTCTCTATTGTGATCTTGTACAGGAAGTTCAGAAAGGCAGAGCCGAGCAAGTTGAAGCCGACGGTTTGGAAACATGACATCTACGTGCTTGGGCAAAAATGTAAACAAATAATATGCGGGCAATGTATATTTGTTTGATCTGGATTGATTGAAAAAAAATGTTTGAGAGTTTAAAGCTCCTTTACAGACAGGTGCAACCTCATCTAGGATGATAGATTCTTTAAAATGATATACTGCTCGATTCAAAAAGTGGGATAGTCCACTTTTCTAAGTTTTTCTTGAGTGAGCACAGAACTAATAGGTGTTTGGGAGGTAGAAACATCTTGTCTCAAAATGTTTTCAGTCTCCATAAAAAGACAACTAAGAACAGTTGATGCACCAGAAAGTTTTGGCACTCTTCAGAGCTCTAAAGGATCCTAAGACAGGGGACAGTGTGGAAAAGGCCTACAGGCTGAGCCTGAAGTTTTGTTCTGTTTTTTTTTATTCTTTATTTATAAACAACTCAGTAACAGTAAAAGAGACAGCTGTAAGTAGTACATACATGTGATCATAACTTCCATATAACAGCATGAAGATCCAAGAAAACGTGCACCTCGAAACATGTACATAGACATCCTCAAATGTCGTCAATCATGGGCATCTATCCTACTCTGAGACTGGCACATTGTCTACAAACCTGAGCAGTTACCTTTTCAAGTGATCCTCAAATTTTAAAGTGGTACAATTCAATCAATTTGGAAGTGACAGCAGAACACTGCGACTTTTCAGAGGCAGGTTTGTCCATCAAGGACTGAAAGGATAGATCAGATCGAGAATCTGTTGGGGACAGTATGGGAGGCATGCTTGTGGCCACAGTGGTCAGTCAGCAACTATCTGTACTATAAAAATCCTGCCGTTAAATCCTCCCTGAATAGAGGAGTGGAGGTGGCCACACCCAACAGAGTTAGGGAAGACTCCAGGCTGGATGAAATAGACCAACAGAGGGAAAACTCCAGGCTGCAAATGTCTGCTGTAACACTAGGCACGCTGCAAGCAGTATGAGAGCAGTTGGTGGAGTGTGAGCTGAAAGCACCCAATACAGTGGGACTGGCTCCCATGTGTCTGGAATCAACATGTTGCACCACAAGGCAGAAGGGCAAGGTAGTTCAAGGTACAAGGCAAAGTCTCAGGTACAAGGCAAAGTCTCAGGTACAAGGCAAACCCAACTGCTTGGAAGTGGGTATATGGTCAGGCAGTCGAAGTCGCAGTAGGCGGGCAGTAGGAACAGACGAAGGGTCAGAGTTCCTGATAACTCTTGCAAGCAAGAGCAGTAAAGAGCTTCTTTAACCCTGAATGGTGGAAAAAGCATGATGACGCACAACAGAGTCCGCGCTTAACCGCTTCTGTGGCTAAACAGTCAGAAAGCTGGAAATTTGAAGGCGCTCAGTGGCCCAAATAGCAAGGTAGCTCCTGGTGCTCAGCCCCAACGGCCTACTCACAAAGAGAGTGTTCAGAGACAGGGCAATCGCTGAGTCAATGACACAGCTCAGGGCCTGGAAAGCGCTACGCAGCTAACTTTTACCCGTACTCAATGTCTGGAAAGTGCCACAAATAAAAACCACTGCTTAAAAGGTCCCATTCCAGGCTAGCCCCGCCCAGGTAGAGCACTCCAAATCAGGCTGGGGAAAGTATGTTTCAGATCGCTACCATATAGAGACCAGCTCATGCAGTAATATAGCAAGAATCTTGATCGGAAAAAAAAGCTTGCAAAAAGCTGAGCTCAAGAAAAGACGTCCACCTTTTTAAGACACTAAAAAAAAACAAAAAAACAGGCATGCTGGGAGAAGGAAGGATTATGTAGAACTGGCCTACAATTGTTTTAGCATGCCAGCATCCAATCCTCCTGTAGAAGGCAGTATAACCTGACTGTATTTGACTTCCTGCGTCTTTCAGTAGGCAAGAAAAAAATCAAAACAAAAACCAAAACACAAAATTTTACCCTAACATACATTTTAAAGCTTTACGCTATACAAACCCTTACAAGATTGAAATACATATAGGGGATCCTGAGAAGATCTTTAATAGGAAGGATGTATGGCTTTACCTGACATGCGTTTCTATTATTATGCACGGGGTTCAAAATTTTCACTCGCCTGCTCGCATTTGGCGAGTGGAACTTCAGTCACTATAAGAGGTGCCTTGGCGCGGCAGTGCGGCTTACACATCCTTTGCAGAAGACGTGTATCCAAACCTCTGTCATTGTCCTTAGTGGTGAGACAAGTTGTTTTACATGCTGGTTTGTGAGTGTGCCATGATGCCTTTCTACTGTACCACTGTTCAAAGCCCATTTCATGTGCACCTTACTGTATAACTGGTAACAAATTGTTGAGTGCGTTTGTCGTTTGTTTTGCTGGAACTTCAGTCAGGCACACGGTCACGGACCGCGTACCTGACTTAATAGAGCAGCTGCTCCTTGCTGTCCTTGCTCTGTTCCTTTCTGCCGGTAGCTATGACAGTTCTGTGCTCCGTTCGAAAAGGATTGATTAGTGCGGTCTGCAGCAGACCTTACTAATCACCACTGGATCACCAGGGATCGGATTCATGCCTCCTCCCTGCAGCAAGACAAGCAGGTGAGAGGGCACTTTGTTTTATTCTATGTGGGGTATTTTTTTTGTAACTTTATTCTGCATATAATATTTAAAAGTTTAATTTCATAAAATAATTTAAGAGGGTATGTTTAGGGGTGGAGTTAAGACCGGGGCAGGGTAGGGTTAGGTGGGACAACCCGGTGTAACTTTTAATGCCTGGCAGGTAGCTCAGGACTTGAAATTTGGAGCCCTGATTATGCAGTTCATTTGACCCGTATTTTGGATTGGTGTCGCCATTGCAATTCTAAGCTCTGGATAGAAATGGAACAGTCGTACTCTGCAGCCCCTTTATCAGGCCTTCCATGGTGCCATGTCTCTGCCCCTTTTCCCTGTGCAATCCAAAAACACCCAACAATTAAGCCTACTCTGGCAGTAGCGAAAACTGTATATTCACAGAGTACAATATCACCATAGCGTCACCTTTAACCCCTATTTTAGGTAACCCTGCTTTTCTACCTGGACTATGGGATGGTGTTTTTACATCATTGCCTAAAGCTGGCAAGTTCAGAGCCCTTCATTTTTTAGAGGACTCTGACTGCCTTTCAGAGACCACTTTACAAACTCATCCTAGTTATGCCAGCTTAAACCATTGGCGAAAGACAATTGTCCCATTTTTTCAAATCACTACCGGAAGCCTGAAGATATGATTGACCGTTGACTCGATTTGAACTTGAATGATCCCAGATGAGCCCAGTACGACATGGACTTTTGCTCATGATTGGGGAAGAAGCCGCATATGGTCAACGCTGTGCGTGCCTGTATCACAGCCTTGTGGAGGAGACCGGAGTCACCCAACATACACTATTGGCTCGATCACATTCAGGATATTTAACTTATGGAAGACATTACGAGCTCTTGTAAGATTACCTCTGATAGTTTTCGGATAACGTGGTTCCATTGGAGGGAGTTTATAAACTCACCTGAATATCTTGTATTATGAACGCACAAAGGATTTGTATTTCTCACCCTCCAGTCCTGCTGCTTCACAGTGCTACCAGACAGGAGAGCCAGAATGGTGACCCCATTCTTGTCAAATGCTGAATTTTCCATTGCAACAAAGGCAAGTGTGTTTAAATGGAAAAACAAAAACGTATAACAAGAGAAGGCGGTGTTTGACTTACTTTGTCTGCAGTTGTATGTTTGGGGTCATTGTTATGTTGCAGAATGAATTCAGAACTGATCAGATGCCTCCCCCAATATATTGTATGACTGCCTGTACTTTTCAGCATTAAGGAGACCATTATTTCTAACCACATTCCCAGCACCATGGGCAGACATTCTGCTCCAAACCTGTAGGGAACCTCCACCCTGCTTCACTGTTGCCTGCAGACACTCATCTTATACTGTTCACCAGACTTGCTGCAAACAATTTGCATTCTGTTACAGCCAAATATTTCAAATTTGGAGTCAGCAGTACAGAGCACATACTGCCACTTTTTTGCACATCACAACTAAGCGAGTCGCGTAGTTGAGTCGCTTGGCTTTGTTGCCACATCAAAAAGGTATGACTTTTTAACCTCAAGTCCTCCATGAAGACCATCTCTAACCAGACTGTAGTTAAGTATACCAGGATCCCAATGGTTTCAGCAAAGTCGGAGCCGATGGTGCCACTGCACATCTTCTGTTTGGGAAGGGAAGTTGACATGTGTCTTTCATCTGCTGCAGTTTTTTCCCCCAGAGTCAACCACTGTCTTTTCTGTTCTCAGCATTGCCACTTTCTTTGTGCTTCTACAGAAGAGCTTGGACACCACATCTGAAAATGCATTCCTTGAAATTCTGCCCTTGAGAGACCTTGTTAATGCAAGACAACCATCCTGCATCTTGTTGCTGTTCTCAATCTTGCCATTGTGGAACATATTTTACACTGACCTATACCGAGCAACTTCAAATCAACAGCACAACATAGGAACTAAAGAACTGAATAGGGAAGTGCTGGACAGCTGGAGACTCAGGCCACTGCTTCTGAGTGAGAACAATGGTCTCCCCAAGGTGCTGCCAATACAGGGTATTTAAAACCCTTGCTGTAGCACCTAGGAACTGGAAAAAAACACTCAAAAGCAGTGTATTATGTAATCTGAACACATTACAGTAATGTAGAGGGTTCAATTAGTCTTTAATGCAAACTTCCACGCACTGTTGACGTGTGGAGAAACAGTACATTTGTAAAGGTCTCCATTTGACCTGAATGGAAAGGCAGGAAAAACACCTAAAATACTGTGAAGGACTATGACATAACCCAAAGCAATGCAGCGAATGGCTGAGAAGGGGTCCTATTCTAAACAGAATTTATTTCCATGCTCCTAGATTTTGCCTGAACTGCAAATTAAGAACATACATGACAACATATGCACAGGGAAAACCCTTAGGCCCCATGCACACTGGATGCCTTGCATTATCATCCACTTTTTAACCGATGGTAACGCAGGAGCGATAAAGGAGTGGACAGTTCACACCGCTGCATTGTGTTGCCGTATGCTTTACTTTTTTTCAACACAACACTAGCTATTACAGTGAAGTATGTCCACTCAGAACATGTTACTTCACATAAACCTTGCAAGGAAAAAAAAAAGAAAGAAAGAAAAAAAAGCGAAGGAACGGAAAGGAAAATTGGAAGGTACAATCGCAGAACAACAGACCCGTCGTTGACCTGCGAGTACCTTCCAATTGTGGTGTGAATGCACCCTTAAAGAGAGGGTTTCCCCTGCGGAAGAGAGAAGTTGTTAGAGTGCATTTATATCACATCCATTTGGACTTTCCCAGGCAGATTTAAGAAAATGCAATTAACCCCACCAGTCTACCCCCTCCCCTGGGAAAGTGGAATATCCCTTTAAAGAGCAGGTTCACTTTCTCATAAATTTTGAAACAAAATGAACTTACCCACACCACCCTCCCAGCAGCTGCTACACTTACATGTCTGAAGTCCCCATCAGGTGGTGTAGTGGTCCATAAACAGGACTTTCCAGCCCCACAGTATGGAGTGCTTATTGGTCAGCACGGTCACATGACCACGCTGAACAATGAGAAGTGCTTCTTACTTCCAGGACCTGGTCCTCAACTCAGAAGCACTTCTCAGTGCTCATGTGACTGTGCTGACCAATGAGTGTTCGCCATTTGTGAGCATTATAAGCATTCCATTCTGTGGGGCTGTGAAGGTTGGCGTATGGACTGCTACACTGGCTAGCAGGGACTTCAGACATGTAAGTGTAGCGGGGGCCGGGGGAGTTGGCGGGGTGCAGTTGGCGATTTTGAACGCCATTTCCCACTATTTCTGTACCCAGTGTATTCTCTCATTAACGTGTGCTTCATTTTGTTTTTGTGAATTCATTCTGAACTATTAATACCACAGAAAACAGTCAGCCTGCATAGTAAAGATAAGCTACACGTAAATAACATAAATTGCTATCAGATGTATCAAAGCTGAAAATTGAGTTAATGAAAGCGAGGGGTACCTGACTGTTTCTGCAGCATCCACACAGACAGTTCTACATGGCTATGTGCAAAGTTGCAAGTGTCCTCTTGAAGACAACCATAGCGCATCTCATGGCGGCAGACATCCATTTGAAATCGAAGATGAAGGGGACGGATTTTGGAGTACTTTACTGTGCTTGCGTTTAACACATGCACAAGACATCTGTTCAAGAGGTTAAAAAACAAAATTATGAGTACAATAGTTTTCTCAGACTCCTTAATGAAAGCATGATCATCACTACTCCACATATAGAAATCATAATAGCTAGGTATGAATTCTGGTCATTCATTCCCATGTAGCTCTAATAATGGTTCAACCTGCTAATCTAAAATAAAGAACAGGATTTGTGTGCACAGCATAAAGCCAGTTTCTTAGAGTCCATTGAGGGGAAACAAAGTCAGTCATTTTGGGTTATACTGCTGCCTTTGGGAGGAATTGGACACTGTAAAAAAAAAAAAAAAAAAACAACTGTAGGCCAGCCCAGTATTTGCCATCCTTCTGTCAGCAGGTCTCAGGTTTGTAGCAAAACGACTCTAGACACAATGGACTTCAAGTAAAGGATCTTAAGTATGGTATACAAGGTTAGAAATTCTAACGAATGACATTGAATCCCGTACGTTTGTTCGACTTTATGATCATTAATGGGGTCAAATAAATGACCGATTTTGACCACAGGCGATGCAGATTCAGAAGGTGCCACGACCTGTAAATTTAAATAAATTTTTTTTTTTTTTTACGGTGCTGAGGATTTTATAAAGAGTGCAAAAATCCAATTTTCTTTAAATCGCCCACTGAGGGACACAAGTCATTCAACTGAGAGGGTGGGCAATGCAGGCAACAAATGCGAATATGCAAGCATAAAAAAAAAAAAAATACAACAGGACTGGGGACTGCTTGAAACTCAATGAGCTGTCTAAAGGTGCTTAAGCCAGAACATGGAATTAAATGAGGTCTGAACATCTACCTGGTAGAACTTAGAGAATGTGTGAACACAAGACCAGGCAAGTAAGCCTTGCAAATCTGGGGAACTGATGTTTGATGCAAAAAAAGCCGAAGAAGCACTCACTGATCCATTAAGGGTTCACTTTGATAAGAGCCCAATCTTTGAGACGCTAAATTTGTATGATGGTCTGTCTGATAAATCTAGGAGGTGGCAGAATGAGAAGAGACCCACCCTTATGGAAAGAATCCAGGATGAAAAAAAGGAAAATATCAGTCTTTCTGAAAACAGTGGCTGGAAGATGGCATCTCTCTGTGAGAGTCTCTGTATCTCAGAACCTGATCTTCCAACAACCATGTCATTAAAAACAGAGACCATGAAGCAGGATAGCAAAACAGGTCCTTGAGAGGGAAAATCCAGACAATCTGGAAAAGCACATAGTGTGTTTGCCTGGAGTTTTATCTTGTCAGAGAACCACATCCACCTGGGCCAATCAGGAAAAATGAGGATCACTGGAATGCCCACCGTAGAGAAGCAAACAGAAGAATTTTAGCAATTCAGTGCTCCGAGATCCAAGATGGGGTAAATGTCCCCTTTGGGTTTTAGAACTGAACAGTTTGAATAAACATCCTTTAAACCGTTCCGCCACAGGATTCTAGGGCAATGGCATTTTGATCAGGAAGACCTGAAAGAGCTAGATGGAGGAGATCTGTTAATCTGTGCAGTGAAACAGGTACACTGGAGGTGAGATATTGAGGAACCCACGCCCAAGTATCCAAGATGCAATAAGAGCAGAAAATCTCTTTAGTTGGGAGGAACAACAGGAGACTCATGCTCCTCTGGGGCAAGATCGTCCAGCAAGGACAGGAAGAGGAAACAGACAGAGTCTTAGCAGCTGGTGGATCAGAGGCCATGGGCAGATCAGATACAAAATCCACAGAGGAAGATGTGGGAGTGAGTGTGTGGCCTCTGCGGTCAGAGTCGGTAAATAACTGGGTGATTTAGGACATACAGTCTTGCATGACTTTAGCAAAAAAACATAGCTAAAAGGGCAGAGGAACCAGCCACACCAGACTGTAGGAAAGACTCTGAACACAGGATAGACTTTAGGATCAGAGGGCAACATAATTCCAGTTGCAGACAGACATCGGCCGCATCAGTGAGTGCATGGCAAGCAGCATTAGAGCAGTTAGGCTGTGAGCACCCATTAAAGAGGGACAGCAGGTGACTGAAGTCACTCTAGATGGGCATCAAGAATGGACTGAAAATCAAAGTCCCATGTGGCTCTTTGCAGGTGCAGTAGTAGGAAGATGCTTTCTCGACATTGAACCACGGGAAAGAGCATGGACCCTGTGCGCTCAACAATCCACTCAGAAGATGACATCATTGCGAAGTCCATCAGCATTCTTTTCAAAATGTTCAAAATGTGCCCAGCAACCAAGCAAATAAGGTAGCTTCCGATTCACAGCCCAATCAGCCAACTCACCGAGTGAGTCTTCAGAGACAAGTGCTGAGGCAACTACAACTGCCCTGGACCTGGAAAGCACTCCACAGCTAATATCAGAACAGGGTCTGGAAAGCACTTTATGCAGAACGCAGGGCCCAAAGGTCACTGCCACGCACCGTCCCATCCAATGGGGTTTGGATGCAGCACTTCAAAGCCAGACTGAGGGCAGATGTACTGGTTAGCTGCAATCGAAGAGACAAGCTCTAGCAGCGATGTAGAAAAGAGTTGAAAAGGAAAAAAAATGTTGGAAAAATGGAGCTAGCAAAAATAGGTTAGCCTTTTACACAACAGAGCTTAAAAAAAAAAAAAAGAAGAGTAGGAGGAAGGACATCCATCGTCCTAGGACATGAGCAATAAAATCCCCTATAGGTATCAGTATAGCCCAAAAGCAAATTAAATTATGTGTCCCTCACATTCAGTAGATGATCTATGTGAAAGAAAATCTTAAATTTTTTTAAATAATCATATTTACATTTACACAAAAGATCTCAAACTCAAAAGTATAAAAAAAACGAGACCAAAAAAAACAACTATCCATGTCTACATTGTGCAATACTTACTTGTGGTCGTTAAACCCGTGTTGTTTTGTGGGGTTTGTGCAGAACTCTGGGTTCTCTGGATTTCTCTTGCTGATAATCTGAGGTTTGCCATCAAAACAAGCCTGTGAAGGATATTTTCTTTTTAATATAAGCTTGTGTTAGGGCTTCTCACAGAATAATCCATACAAATCCATACTGCTATAAAAAAAATCTGGCATGTCATTAATAGTTCTGGCCCAGAAGGTTCCCAACCTTTGCAATTTTTCTTATCCTCTGGTATACAGCAGTGACTCTTGTGGTTCTAGTAGCAAGCATAAGGAGATGTACCTGCACTCTATGATGCTTGGGTAGCTCACAGCTCATAGTCCGTATACGCCTAACATATTTGTGCCTCTATTGCCCTATGGTGAAACTTGACAACCCACCAAATACAGAAATCTGTAATCTATAGCCGGTTTTGAATATCCACACTCTACTGTGCTTCACAGCAAACTATGCATTTGTAGACAGCATTTAGAATCGATACCATAATTTACTCACCCTGTGTGGCATGTTTTGGGGTTCCATTACCCTTCTGTTTGGACGTGCCATGTCAGCATGCTCACACTGCTGTTTGTTGGAATGCCTGAAGACTAACCACCTCAACTACGGCTGCCTAGGCTCTTGCGTCGTTATGCCCACACAGTTCGGCTGTTATTCTTTTTAAAGACTTTCACCTGTGCTGTGGCAAATGTTGATGGCTGAGCTTTCAGGCAGACATTGCACAAATTAAACTTAGGTTTAGGACCTGCCGGATGCTTGACTGGTTGGCTAAGTCAAAGGTTAGCTACAGGTGGATTTGCAGCAATCCTTGCTTGACAGACAGTGGTTCACGAGTTCTGCTTCTAACCTTTCACTCTTCCACATAAACCCTGAGAGGGTGTACCAGGAAAGTCTTTGTGGTCTTAGAGGCAGGGAAGAGTTCTTGAAATCCATTGGGCTTATTTAAGCAAGGCTGTTGGGGGAACACAAGTCATGTGGGAACACACAGTATCTGCATTGGTGAGCTGTGGTGCCATTCATTGTGAATTGCACGCCAATGCAACTAGGAAATATATGTGCACTACAACAAACTGCAGCACACAGCACCTGATTTTTTTGTGTGCGCGCGTTTCAACCCTTTCAAAATGATGGAACACCTATGCAGCACACTGCAATGCACATCACTGCAATGTGAATGCACGGTAGCAAACTGCATTGTGGTGTGAGCAAGCCTTTAGTCTACTCCTTCTTAGGGAGGCAGGACAAATGGGGACAATCATTGTTAAGATGCCTTTTGTGGAAGCAGAACAGGCATTTTAGAACTACTGCACTTTCCTGCACTGTGCATCCAGGAAAATACAGTACTGGCAATTGAGTCTTTAGCCTTTAATGTAGAGCCACAACCAAAGTATAGTAAAGAACCTATTGCAGGATTTTATTTCTATGTGACATCACCTCAGTTTTTGTCCTTGTGACTGGGGCAAAAAAGTGAAGTGAAATGTTCCCAGTGGCAAGAGGGAAAATTAAAAAACACTTTTTGGATAGAATTACAATTTAACATAGCTAGATATGTAAGAACTTGCATATCACAAGGTTTACAATGAGACAAAACCTCCCCTCACTTGCATTCCAGTACCTGGCATAAAAAAGTGAAGATGCCATTCTGTTCATGGAGCAGTCGTGCCACATTTCCTGGCTTCACCAAACCAGAGGGCTGAAAAAGCTGGTCTCTGTGAAAAGTCCCCTTCCTTTCCTCATTCCACACATCTATCTCCTCCTGGTAATATGCAAATGTACAATTATCTCCATATTTACAGTCCTGTCGGTTTTGGATATCTGCAGTAAAATAATAGCCTGATTACTCACAATCATTCCCACAAACAAGACTGAATGACACTGAACACACACTTAACCCACACAGCCTATGCACAGGAACAAAAAACGGCAATACATTTTCCTGAATTTGTAAAAATACCTTTTTTTGCAATATGGAAATAATATAAGAACAGCTCTCACCTTTAGCATTTGTTTTTGTAACATTTAAAGGATATGTGCACTTCCTTTTTCACCCCCATTTAGCATGATGCACTCCCACAATGTAAGAAGGACTGCAACTATACAGAATGACCATATGGTCTTAGTACAGATGTCCGCAAATTTGTTTGTACCCTTAGAGCTCATTGAAACAACACTTCATTCGTCCTGAAAACTGATTACATTTAAAGCAATTGTCTCATGTATACCTGCATGTCTTTGGTATGTCCTAAAGTAAAGCAAAGAAAGTATAAAATGAGATAAATTATTGCTCACTCTACAAAGATACTCTAAAATGGCCTTGACCGATTTATTGGTACCCCTAGAAAAGTTGAAAAAAATAATTGGATCATAGTTAATTTTAAACTAAAGCTGGCTATACACCTATGGGCGGAAAAAAAAAAAAAAAAAAAACAGATTCTTTAGTGTGGATGGACAAATCTTCCATTGACATGGCGCCCGAACAGTGTTGGCAGCGGATTGGTTAAAAAAATAAATTAAAAAAATTAAACTTTGCAACATGGAGGTGGCTCACCTACGGGGATTCTTTGCGCTGTCTGGCAGCAAAAGCGCAGGCATATTCCAAGATGACAATGCCAGGATTCATTGGGCTCAAATTGTCCAAGAGTGGTTCAGGGAGCATGAGACATGTTCACATATGGAATATGCCCATGCCATCAGGGAAGAAAAAAAATCTATGCATCGATGAAAAAAACAGGTCATTCAGTATATTCAAGTAGGCAGCTGACCTCATTTTTTGGGGAGATAATGTTGCTAAACCTAGAACTGACCAACTGAAGCAACCCTAGATCATAACACTGCCCCCAATGCAGGTGGTGACTTTTTTTGGCCAGGCAGTGTAGATCTCCAAGCCTAAAGAGGAGCTGGGCTTACGTCATCAGTAAGGACGTGAGTGCATCAACCACAGAGACAAAGCTGCCAGGAAAAGAGCCGCATTGGATTTCAATGAAAGAATGTATAAAAACTGTTTTGTTTTTTTTTAAAGGTTGTTATATGAACAGTATTAAAACCTAGGCAAGAAGTATTTGCCTAGGGTTTAGTTGTACTTTAAAGTAGCCTAAATCAAGCCCAACATGCATGATACAGTTTGAGGTGACCCTGCCCTTTTCTGCCAGAAACTGAAGTATATATGATTTAAAGTGGAACTAAACTAAAAAAATAAAAAAGGAATTGTGAGCAGACAGTAGCTTTACTGCAAAAGAGACATGCTATGTCACTTCTACAACAAAACAAAACAAAACCAAAAAAACTAAAAAAAACTTACCTGCCTTCTTCAAATCTGCATGTGCAGCTCAGAGTACATTCTTGACACACTTTGGTGCCAAGAATGAATGAACTCCAATGCAAATGGGCTGGAGTTATACCTTTCTGACCAATCCAAATGGCTGAATATTCCCAAACTCGAATTAAAAGCGAATTAAAAAGTTTTCCACATTCCCGTTTTAATATCTGTTCATTTCAAAACAATATTTTCTGTTCTACTACACCACGTTTCATTTAACTTTTTTCTTACAGTAGTCATACATTTACCTACAATATTAGAGTTATTGTTGCAACATAATTATTGCTGTTCCCAAACCAACGAGAACATTGTCTTCCTAACCTTTGCACAGCATGTAGGGGCCAGAAAAATCTTTTGTGGGTTTTGGACGAATTTTGAGCCATGCCTTCTTTTCTGAGTTTTTCATCCGTGCTAGTAAAATATCTTTCTTGCACTTGTGGTCTAATTTTTCCTTGTGTGTGAATTCCAGAGCTTTGGTCCCTGAAAAGAAAAATAAAACGCATAAAAATATGCAGCAAGAGCACATACAATACATTAATCAGACCTAGCAAAAACTGATACTGTTAACATTGATAATACTTCACTGACTTTCCTGAAAAACAGTTTGAAGTATATGTCCAGACAAAATTATTTTTCCCCCCAAGTTTTGGATAGAGTCGGGTAGAAACCCTGTGAGAGTTTTACTGCTACCCAGGACTCTGTCAGAGATTTTTCCTCATTTCCTGTCTTACCGACAACATAGCACACAGAAAGTGAGGGAAACTCTTCAACAGCAACACAGAAAACTTATTATTTCTTCTATCTGACCATGTTGCAGATTTTCTCTCACCTTCGGTCTTGTGAAACCATGTCAGCATGACAGAAGTGAAGGTAAATCTACCCAAAAGAAACCCTGGATAGCAGTAAAAACCCTAAAGGATTTCTAATCCTTCCGCACTCTATCCAAAACAAGAAAATTCATGTTTAAAATAGGGAGGTGCACTGAAATGGAAATGTTAAAACCAAAAATGTAAACATTTTTATTTTTTAATATTTATTTATTAGTTTATTTTTTATTTAAAAATTCTAACTTTACTTTTAGGGGCTTCGGGGAAATATTAGATATCTAAAACAAACACCTGATATTTCCCTTTTAAAATAGAAAAAGAGATGGAAGACACAAGAGTCCTCCATCTATTTTTCTGCAGCCCCAGTTATCAATGAACAGGAATCCTCTGAGTGTTCCTGTTCAATGATAACATCGTTTATTGAGACATAGTGTGCTTACGATAAACTACAATTATGAATGAAAAGGAGGTGATGCAGATCACTTCCCATTCATTTCATAATTGAGGATATAGTACACATACCATGTCCTCAACCATGAACAAACACTCAGCGATCACTGAGTATTTGTACCTTGCTCTCCTCTCCGACACACTGTCACAGGAGGCTGAACGAGCAGTGCAGGGAGGAAAGCTCAGCCTCCTGTGACAGCGCGGCCTGTCTCCGCCCACACACCGCTTTGCCGGACTGTGATAGGAGGCTGAGCGGTGTGGGAGACGCCGGCCGCTTTCAGCAGTCTCCTCCCTCAGCACTCAGCCTATCACAGTTTCTCTCCTCCCCGCTGGGACACAGAACAGCGCCCAGCGGGGAGTAAAGAAAGCAGGGATGCGCCGATGTATCGGCAGGAAAAATCGCACTTTCAGCATTATGCCAAAAGTGCCATTTTTGGCCGATATGTTTCGGCGGCCGATATATCGGTGCATCCCTAGTTTAAAATAGACCCTGTCAGCAGTTTAAAAAAAACAGCTAAAATCACCGAAAAATCATGCATTTTAAGTGCTTCCTCGCAGCGTTTTTCTTTGCACAAATGGTTTTTAATTCACTTGCAATATGCTTTACTAGAAATATTGACTTCGCCGAGAGGGGTCAATTCCCTAGCACAGCGCCCTTCTTCCTTTAACATTATAGATCTTTTCTCTTCTGAGAGTGTCTAATTACTGTCTGTGTTTGCCCAGCTTTGCCCCAACTTCCCTTATCTACCTACCTAGCTTCATATGTACCTGCCAGGGAAGAAGTGAAGGGGAACACTACTGAGGATGACTTGAGCGACAGTCTGCTAACATCACATCCAAGATGGTGGCTCCCAGCAGCAGTCTCAGTGCTTTTGGATGTCTACACAATGGAAGCTTTTAAACGTAAATAACATGCTTAAAACATGTTAAATACTAGGGATGCACAGATACTTTTCGAGTACCAGTGCAGATACTTGGCATTTTCACGAGAACTACCAGGGTGGCAGTGGTTGCAGCTGGGACCTGGCTCAGGCACCCCACCACTGTCCTGAAATCATTAGTCGATATTGTTTTAGAAATACTGTCACATGACAACAAAAATGTATCAGTACTCGTACTTGTAAGTACTCGTCAAGTACCAGTACTCGCAAAACTGGTATCTGTGCATCCCTTTATTTATATTTATAAAAACAAAATCGTACAATAAAACAGAGATGTACAAATCCCAGGAGCTCCGTGTGCTCCTTACAAATGACAGCTCCCTCCTAATTTTTGCATTTTTCTCTAGTCTAGTCTTGGAGCTCAAAAGTATCGGTTCATGTACTCGTACTTGTACCGAGTACTGTACTTGGTATCTGTGCAACTCTATTAAATACACATATAATCTTACAGAAAATTTGTTGTTAAAATGAACTGTCTAGCGACAAGGTCTCTTTAAGGCTTGACATACACTTTAAATTTTCACTATGCAAAAAAAAGGGTCTGAAAAAGTAGGAGGAGTTCTCATTGCAAACTTAAACTTGGAGTTATCCACTCACACTTTTAGGGAAGAATGGAGATCATGGTTTCTAGGGGCAAAAGTCTTTGTTTTTTTTTCCAGACAAATGAATGCATAGTGTTACAACTTAGGTAATGCATGTGCAAGGTTGTAAATTTTTACCTGTCTTCGCATAACACTGTTGACAACCTTGCTTAAATTCATAAGTCAGCATTAGTGGGCTAAGAGGCAAGGCTGGGGGAGAAACGACAGGATGGTTATGTAAAGGATCCATCTTGGGTATAAAAGCAAGATTTACAGTGTTTCCTCCATTCTGTGTAAAAAAAAACAAAAAAAATCAGAAGTCATGGTAAAAAACGAACATGTTTCTGTTTACACATAAAATAAACTTGAAAGTCATCTATTAAATGGAATTTTAATGGGAACCAATACAGAGCAAGTTGTGACCCAATCTCTCCATGGGATTAAAACTGTTTCAGTCACTACAATGCAGTCTTAAAGAGAACATGTGAGGTTATAAACTTGGGAGCTGTCATTGCAGACTTGTTATAGCTGATCATCAGACAGACAAACCATTAAAAACACAGAAACAAATATAAAAAGGAAAATTTTTTTTTTTAGCTTCCAAAAGGATTAGTATTTGTCAGTTCAGATCTGATATTTACACAGCTCAGTCACATAACTCAGCCCTGTCTGGCATGGCAGGAGACCTGATTTTTTTTCCTCTGTTGCAGTTAATTCAGGACTCCTTCCCATCCTCAGCTCAAGGTGAAGAAGCACACTGATGAGCTCTGATTTCTCAGTCCTGTTGGCATGTGCACAGTCAGCACAATAAAAAATTATGGTCTCCTGCTTCTCTCACTTTCAGTTTAAGGCTGGGTTCACCCCTGAGCGATTTTATGCTCGTTATTTGTCCTTAATTTTCTCTATTTCAAAAAAAATTTTTTTTTTTAGTTTGACTTTTAAACTTCCCGCCGGCTCCGCCCCCCTGCGACGCGGCCGCTCGCAAGAGACAGGACCCGGAATTCGGCAGCGGCGGAAGACACAGTGGTGAACGCGGACAAGATAAGACTTGTACGCTGTATTCCCGAGTGTGGCTCGGGGTTACCGCTTTGTTAACCCCGATCCACACTCGGGAATACCAATGCAGATGCGCGGCAAAACGCCCCAAAGAAGCTTCCTACGCGCTGTAAAACGCCCAGGTGGGAACCATGCCCATAGGTAATCACTGGTTTTCACATGTTGAGCGTTTTACAGCGTGTAGGAACGCGCTGTAAAACGCCCAGGTGTGAACCAGGCCTAAGTGTTGCTTTAGGCTGGGTTCACACCTGGGCGTTTTTCAGCGCTGATTGAAGTCAAAACGTGCTGAAAAACGCACTACGCCCAAACAAGTACAGGAGCTTCTTTGGGGCGTATTTCCACGCGTATCCATTAGGATACAGCCAGATAGCTCTCGTAAACGCGCGTTTCGTGGACCGCAAATCGCTGTTAAAAACGTGCGGCCCAAAACGCTATTTCAAACGCCCAGGTGGGAACTCAGCCTTACAGGGCTTACAAGGGACTGATGCAGAGTCAAACTCCGGTACTTGCACTGCTTGCATTTAAAAAATATATTCAATGATGTATTAATAAAATACAGGGCTGAATTCAAACTCCCCCCTGTGAGCTGGGGTGGGAGGGGCGCGGTGGTGCATTCAAGTCAATGGCACTGCAGCTATGCCCGCCCGTTCACAGTTGATCGCCCGCACCAGAGTATGTGGCACATCAATGCCTGCATTTCGGTCCCGTGCGATCACAAAAAAAGCGCATGCAGCATTTTTTGCAATTGCACTGGACCAGGATGCAGGCATTGTTTTGCAACATTCTCTGGTGCCCCTTCGTGCCCCAGAATGCAGGGGGGAGTTTAGTATGCAACACAGTGTGTGTGTTCATGCCATGTCCGGAGCAGATCTGCAAACGCAGTGCAATGCATTTTTGCTGCGATTTGTGTGTTTTCTTAAAATGGCCTTTCTGGTGCAGTCCAGTGCATTTGCATGAGTTTTTGATACGAGAACAAACTGTTCTGGTCTGGACCTGATCCGGACATGGTGTTAACAAGCCCTAAAGGCCAAAATCTCGGATCCTAATACTGACTTGACTACCTAGTGAGCCAATGACTTACAACAGTGGTTCTCAACCTGTGTAACCTCAGGACTCACATTTGCCCTTGTTCATTAAGTCACGACCCAAGTCGCACTGCAATGGAACACACGGTGCAGGCCTGCAAACTGTGGGTGGGAGGTGCGTTTGGGGTACCGTTCAAATGAATAGCAAACCAACACACCTCCCATACCAGAATGTACGGTAGGTGCGCTTGCGTCATACAGTTTAACGCACTGTACTAGTGTGAACGGGCCCTCAAAAACACTGACATGCATACACAAATCTCACACACACTCTTCAAAATGTTTTTAATTTTTTAAACTTTTTTTGTAAAGTCCACCCAGTCTCCTTATCTCGCTAGAACTGGAGTGGATCCTCAGCCTGGGGTCCAGTTTGGGCTGCTGTGATGGAGCTCCATCCATATGTGCATTGCTTGTACAGTTCCCTTGCATTCCCTGTAGAGATGCCAGGAGCCAGAATGCGACCTCACTCTGGTCCAGGCACCTCTACAGGACACGTGAGGGAACCGTAATCTAGGGGGAGCCTGAGGGGGCCCTCACCTAGAAAAGTGGAAGGCATGCGGCGACCCACTGTATGCGGGGTTGCGACCCACTTTTGGGTCACAACCCACCAGTTGAGAACCAAGGACTTAGAAGCATGCAGCCAATTGGGCTGCTTCACAAAAGATTTGCTTCACTCTGTGTGAATATTCATAGCAAACCAATTCTTTAAAAGCAAATTTTGGTTTACTTATTTCATCTGCAAATACCTGGGAATATGAGAACTGTATTTGTTTTTTACATTATTGAATAACTGAAGAGAATATTTACACAATTTTTTAAAGAAGAGTCTCAATTATTAGACTTAACTTTAGTAAACCATCGTACTTGTTTCAGGTCATTGATCCACTAGTAAGAATACTGCTGCTTAGATCAGAATGACAAGAAGTCTGCACTTTTAACAGGTCAGCAATGGCAGCTTTGAGGCTTCTAAATTCAACCCAAAATCTATTTCTCAGTATTTGTGGCATCATGCCTCACCATTTACAGTTTTCCTAACCAAATCATGGTTTGTAAATCTGTCGTAAAGTTTCTCTCCTGGAGATCCTGTACCCAGTAACAGGACTTCTTGATTAGCCTGCCATATGCACTCGGAGTTGGTTGCTGGGCTGCCCATCAGGTCCATCACATACGGCAGCCCAACAGCCAAATGAAAGACCTTGCACTGCAGGCTGACAACACTGGTGCTAATTGCTAGGCAGTGTCTAAACTTTGTCAACCTGCAACAGGAAGTACTGTTACTGACAGAATCTCCGGGTAAAAAAACAACAAAACATGGTTTAGAAAACTATACAAGCATGATGCCAAAACATATTGAAAAATAGATTTGGGGTTTACCAACAAGTTAATCCTGAGAGATTTATACATTTAGGGGAGGCCACCCACCTGTATACTGCTAGGAGCCCCGGGATATGAGGTTTCCGAGAAGTTCTAGAACATTAAAGCATCCCGGTGCCTTGGAAGCTCTAGGAAATAACTAACAAGGAATGGTGTGGGAAATGCAATCCTTCAGTCAGTGTGGAATCTTTCTTACTGTGCACTTCTGGATTTCTGAAAGCTAATTTTTAGGAAAGATTCATGAAAGGCCTGCATCTCTTTATATTACCTATTTCAAAGACAGCTTTGGGAAAATACATAGCTTTCTCTTACCATTATCTTTGGGCTGGGTTCACACCTTGGCGACTGTGTTTTTGGGCGTTTCTACGCACGTTTGTGAAGCGCGTTTTTACGCGAGGTATGCGCATAAATCAAGACGCACATTTTTGTGAGCAGATTCTAGCTCATTGATATTAATGGCCAGGCACACGTTAAAAGCGCGCAAAAAACAGAGCAAGTGCACATTTTCAAGCTTTTCCTATTGAGTCTATGGGGCCAAAATGAGCTGTAATATGCCAAAAAAAAACTCATGTACTTTCTCCAGGGACAGATGTTTTCCTTATTGTGACAAAACGATCAAATGTGAACAGGGCCATAGAAATGAATGGGATTTTTTGGGGGGGCATAGTCGTTAAACGTTTTTTTTTAGGGCAGAAAAAGCGCTACAAAATGCTCAGCGTGAACCAGGCCTTAACCCGGGAAAAAATGGTTGGATTATAGCTGCTTACCAGTTAGTTTTTGTTTTACCAATATACACCGGCATTCCAGATCAGCTCACAAGCACCCTCTCTAAAACAACTACAATGCTTCAAAAGACAGCAGTCAGGAACTTATTTTAGTAAGCAAAGGCTGTTTTTACTAAAATGCTGAATGGAATCCACTGAGGGACATAAGCAGTTATCCTACTGTAAGTTATCCACCTACAAGGAGACCGGACACAGGCAAACAAATAATCGTTTTTACTGTGCCGAGACAACGTTTACAAAGTTTGCTGAGAAAGACTACACAGCAGTGGCACAAGCATTTGGTGAATGCAATAACCAGCCTGCTATTGCAATTTGAAATGGCCAATAGCAGGCTTGCTATCACGCCAGCCCACTACCTGCTGTATTTACATTCAGCTGCTGTCTGCGGAATCTTGCTACTGGTGGCTGTCATTCCCTGGCTGAAGCTATTCAAGCACCATGTGCTTACAATACAATTATTTGGGGGGGGGATTATAAAAAAAAATAAAAAAAAAGTCATTTTCGGTTTCGACTTGGCAAATTCTGCTGCGGGAGGTGCGTTGCAGTATCATTCATTTCATTGGCACCCCAAACACGCCTCCCACCCACAGTGTGATCGCCTGCACTGGAGCGCATGGTATCACAATGCCGTGCGTTCCAGTGCACTGCAATTGCAAAAAACTGCACGTGCAGTTTTATTCTTAAGTAAACTTTATGTTTGTAACACTGCATTTTATTTTAAATTAACAAATGGCATTTTATATTTTTTATATGTTGAATAAATTGAAAAAATAAAAAAAATCGGCCAGCTAATTTATTATGAAAATAATCATTAATTGCAGCCCTACATATAAAACTAACAAGTACATCTACAGCAGCCTCCTCCTCAATCCTTCAGAATAGATCTCTGCACTGTGCACTGTCACCCAGGTGATTGTTTTTAATAAATGTGAAGAGCACTACAAGCACCCTGGATTGAAGCATGCTCCCTGGATTGCTTGATCATTATATCCCTGGCAAACCTGCCAGCGGCCCGATATGTGCAACCTGCAGGACACAGGAGGAGCTGAGCACCTCCTCAACCAGCTTCTTGCTGGGGCGGTCAGTTTTATTTCCATATATTTTTACAATCACCCTTTTATATTGTGCATATCACCACAATTGCTCGTATCTGTCACCCTCTATATAGTCACAATTCCCAATTTGTTCGCTGCATTTTGTAACAGTTGACTGTTGTCTCGGTAATGTGTATAATTAAAAGCCACTTAGTCATTTACATTTGTGAAGACACCACTGTTTAGCAGATTATAGAACTATAATTTAGTCCCATCATCTACGCCTGTCACTTTCCAAGCATGCCACTCATGTTTTGACACGGAAATGCACTGCCATTATTAAAACCTTGAACTTTATTTTGCATGCCTTTATTTTTCCTATGTTGTGCACTGCTATTGCGATCTTATATTTTATCTCTTTATATTTTCTTTTACCAACACGATTTAGACAGTATATATAAAACATTCAAAAGTCTCTATCTCCATTTGTGTGTGAACATTATTGGTATTTAATTTCATGAAAACTACTGAAAATAACTTTTGATACAGGTGTGTGTGCGTGTGTGCGCGCGCGTGTGTGCGTGCGTGTGTGTAAAAAAATAATAATCTGCCCAGGTGTTACTACACTAAGTATGCTACTGCAAGTAAGGGGTGATCAAACAGCAAATTGCTAACAGGCCTATAAGGCTCCATTTCACACACATCGGTTTTCGCGCGCCACAAAAACATGTACATTTTAAACATACATGCGGATTCTGCATGTTTGTGGTTACTACTATAGCTGAAACGCATGGAATCCGCCCAGAATATCACTATTGGACTACGCGGACGTCGCGCAGGTGTGAACCAGATGCATAGGAATGCATTAGGTTTTTAGGTTTAGCGTATTTAAAACCGCTATTGTTTGAACGGGGCCTAAAACCACAAAGATAGGAGGGACTTCCTGCAGCTCAAGAGGCACCTGAAGGACAAACACTGGATCTTACTGGATGAGGCAAAACCTCTTGCCAGATAGGGAAACCTGGCAGCACAACCGAAGGGAAAAGTTGGAGACCAACCTGATACTAAAGACCACAAAAACAAATGGTCACTATGTAGAGAGAAATGACCCAACATGAGAGAGATCACTGAACCATGGACTAAGTGAGAAACCGGTCAATCCAATCCCTCCAGACTGGGAAGAAAAAACTCACAGCCTGGCATACTCAACAAGGGAAGGGCACAAGCTTATTATTAGCAAACCGGTACCAGACAAGGAAGACAGGGATAATATCCTTGTAAAAGGCAGACAAAAAAATCGGCTTAAGTAAAAAGATCCTAAGCCTCTAATCACCAAACCCTTAAAGATCAAGGTCAAGGAGCCCTGAGAACCCAAGACTGGCTAAAATACAGAAAACCTTTAAAGTAGTTCTTGAGAACCAAGCATCTGATCCCATGAAGTTAGCATGACTAAATGAGTAAAGTGCATAGGAAGGACCCCAACAAGAGTAGGCAGGAGAAGTTAGAAGACCTAACCAAAAAACATTGAGACTAGAGTAGAATGTGAACAGCTGAAGAGCAACTCAGAGTAAAGGGACTAGCCTATAGACCTAAAGGGCTGCTCTCTGTACCTGGATGTCTGAAGGACAGACTACCCAAAGGCCCACAAGGACTAGCAACCATAATGCTTAATGCTGAAGACTTCTCTAAAGGGTTTAGCAAGTTTCTTGCTTCCATCCAGGCTGTGGGAGAACCAGGCTTAAAGGGTCTGGCAGCTTCCACTACTGGAGCAGGTAAAGGAGAGGTAAGAGACTTAGCCAACCTTTCCCTTGACTTCCAATGCTGAGGCAGGTTAACGTTCTGACCTCCAGTGATGTCACTGATTAGAACATTAAGGGTAGGGCTGAAGAGACGCGTCCCTCGAAGACCAAGCAAGTTAGGTGCTCAATAATGCAGCATCTGCCTTCCAGTACTGTAACCAGAGTGCTTTGCACATCTGTATGGGCAACAGACCCCTATGTATGGGCAACAGACCCATATGAGACACAAGCTTAGATACTTCCAGCAAGCCATCACAGCTGAAATGTATGGCTCCAGACATGTAGTCAACACGCTCTAGCAGAAAAGGGTCAACTGGGGCAGTGGAGAGGTCTCGTGGGACTTAACCTATTCCACCACAGTCTGACAGATTAAAGGTCACAGCTAGAAGTGGTTTCCGGTAGGTTATGGATAGAGCCACAGTGGGTATGGACCACTGTCTAACAAAACTATCCCAGAGGGGAACAAATGCAAAAAGTGCTCAGGTGGGGTCCAGGACATCTTCTTAGGGTGCTTCCAGTTCACATATTCCTTGAATACCAACTATAAGATGTACCCCACCATATTAACCTCAATATTTTATTTAATTTGATGTGATTTACGATGGTCGTATCTTGCTGCCTGATAGGAACACAGGAGTGGTGAAGGCCCTGTTAAGCTGTTGAGTTTTTGCAACACACCCCATGGTCAATTCTGTGCAATGCAAAGAATTCAGAATCAAGTATAGTTACTTTTTCACTAACCTGCGGAATTGTGCTATGGATAGAAGACAAAATGTATGGTATGCAGAGCAGACAGGATATTAAAAAGTGCCATTTCCAAAATACAAAGGGAGGGTGTCACAAGCCCATGCTCCAGGTGCTCCATAGTCATTAAACCTTTTCTTCTACCATTTGGAGAAGTCATTTAAGTTCATATTTGAAGTCAATATTTGAGAGTGAGCTGTTAACAGCCAAATATCTGCTGATTAATTGCACTGACATTCTGATGTGAACTCCCATGTACGATTTTCTATTAGGACCTCACGGGACCTTATGCAATACAATGTAAGTGTATGGAATAGAGGTCAGTTCTTCGTTGTAAACTGATGTGAGATGCAATACTACATACACATTTACACACTGGATGTGTAATAAATAACCTCCCTTTTTGATTGTGAATTGTGTTCTAGCTATGTTATAATTGAGCACTGTGGATCCTATTTAAATAAACAACTACCTAATATTTTATGCTTTATGCATTGGATTATGGTGCTTCTAAATATTGTTTTATGGCAATTTAACACAGGGCCTGATTTTTGTGCAGTGTTCCCGTTTTAAAAGACAGACCTGTATGATCTTAATTGTGAAGTTGGGGGGAAAGGGTTTTGTACGATTGTATACCATTAGGTGCTTTCTGGTAATTAATGAGTCTAGGCAATTGTTTTCTTTATAAAAGTATTCCTACGAGTGCAGGCACACAGTAGTCCTTTTTTTTGCCCCCAATTTTTGTTTGGATACCTCGAATAGTGGGTATAGTGAAAAGGACCAAGACTAGAGACAGCAGGCTGATCCTCCAAAGAGCAGTATGTAACAGTATCCTGTAAATCTAATGCAATGGCAGAAGACTGGGATTCCTCGAAAACAATCTCATCCTAAAAGAGACTTAAAGGAGCTTAGAACCTCTGCTTGTAAGCAACTGCAAGGAATTTTGCAAACTTGGCCACAAAATGTTGTGTTACTGCAGTAAAGGTTCCTGATGACAAGGAACAGGGACATTAGATGCTTCCTCCATGTTGAATGGTGGGAAAAAGCGTGGAGCAACACTTCACCCAGTAGATGTCCTTCGGTTTTACTGCATTCTGGGGTAAATCTGGCGGAAAGCAGGAAATTTAAAATGCAAAACCCTATTTAAAATGCAAATTCATTGATATGCATTGAGGCTGCACAGGGAAATGTAATAAAATTTGGGATAGATGGATGTCACTTATTAAAACTTGTTATCTCATAACATGTGGCTCCTACCTGTTGGGCTTGATGCTCTCATCTCTTCTACCCCCATTTTAACTTTTAGCACTGTAACATACTGAATTATAGGGCTGCATCTAACGATTATTTTCACAATCGATTGGTTGGCCGATTATTCTTCCGATTAATTGGATTTTTTTTTTTAAATAAAGACTATCCGTAAATTTAAAATAAAATACACAAATGGAGTGTTAGAAACAAAAAGTTTACTTCACAATAAAAGTGCATGCACAGTTTGCAGTACTGCATGTTCCCGTGCGGGCGACCGGAATGCGGGTGAGAGGCGCCATTGAAATGAATTGTACCGAAGCGCACTTCCCGCACCAAAATTGTCAGGCCAAAAGCCAAAATTACTTTTTTCACCATTTGTTTTTCAATGAGGGAAAGTTTTTTTTTTTTCTTTTACTATATTTGAAATGTTTTATATCATTTTTTTGTTGTTTTTACTTTACTGTTGTTAGGGGCTTTGGAGAAATACCAGGGGTCGAAATAGATCCCTGATATTTCTCTTTTGAAATACAAAAAAAAAAGAAGAGATTGAGGCCAAAGAGTCCTCAATCGGTGGGGGTTGAGGTTTGGGGGAGCTCTCACCACTGGGCAATGGCTGCAGCGGAGCACAGCCGGGATCGGAGGGGACACAGAGCCAATGAAACACCGGCTTCCAGCACAGAGGAGAGAAGTAGGTGATCCACACCAACTAATCGATAGTAAGCATCGTTGAGAACGATGCTCAATATCGATAAGTTGATTCAGCCCTACTGTAATATTTGCTTTTTAATTCTTCTATTTATGCTTTTGGGTTTGCCCATCAGCATGAGGTGCCTTTAATAACATAATGCTATTGAATTATGAAGAACATTGTTTTGGTTTTACACAGTTTCAATAAACTAGTTCATTATTGCAAAAAAAGAAGATGCTCAACTGATATGTACTGGCCTACCTTCTGGTTTGGATTTCCTTTCATGGATACTGGCTCCAGAGGTTTGGAATCTACACAAAGACAAAATAAAACACATCACCACAGTGACACAGAAAATTCCAAAACCTAAAAACGGGTACCTGCAGACATTATAGGGATTATGTGAAGGGAGATATCCAAGGGAACCTTTGAATTACAGGAGACACCCCTGGCCAATTGTTGCAAAACGAAAAGTCAACTGGTCTGGGTACATTGTGGTCAGATGTTTCCATGATCAAATATCTACCTTAAAGAGGACCTTTCAGAAACTAAGTTTACATAAAAATATTTCTGACATGTCATAACCAATTTCTAAGGAATACCTGTACACTTTATTTATGAAATTATCTAAGCAGCGAATCATGTAGCAGCGGCACAATGTATAAAATTATGCAGATATAGGCTGACAGTTTTAGTTGTTGGGAAGAGGAACAATGTGACCTCTGTGATGTTGACTGTGGCATTATTGTTGTTACGTGATGGGCTGGATTCAGGATTTCTTAACTGCTGATTTCTTGGGATTTTCACTTATAAAAGACTCTTTAATTTACTCAGAATGGTACAAGAAAACAAAACATCCAGCGAGTGTCAGTTCTGTGGATAGAAACGCCTCTTTGATTAAAAGGCTACAGTTACGCCAGTGACCACGCTTCACAAATATGGTGCGCAAAAAAAAAGAATCTCAGAATCCACAACCCATCAATGGGCCACAACAGCAGATGACCATGTCAGTTTTCACTTCTGTCAGCCAAGAACAGAAAGCTGAGGCTGCAGTGGACAGGTTAACCAAGACTGAACAGTTGAAGACCAATAAAATGTAGTCCGATCTGATATCAAAATTCTGTTCAGGCCCTCAAGATGGTAAGCATTAAAATGAAGGTGGGTATACACAAACATCAAAATACAACTTTATTATATTAAAAATTGCCCCAGAAAGTATCTTAGGAAGAAGTCTCACCTTGTATTATTTTTCACAGCTCAGTCACCTAACTCCCTACACAGTGTATGTTGCTTTTTATCCCATGCTACTGAGTTAAAGACTTTGACAGCTCACTCCACTTAATTCCCTACCATGATCTGCAAAGGAGGTGGCCTCTTAATTAACAGCTCTTATCTGACTGTCTCTGCACTTCCCAGACACAAGAGGTCACAGCAGAGGAAATGAGCACCCTCTAACAGGAATCAGCACAAGAACTGGAAGGGAAGCTTTGTTTTGTGTTGTGCAAGTGCAAGTGCAAAGGCAGTGACAGAAGAGCTCTCAATCAAGAGTCCAAAGTCTGTAACTTATTTTCTACTTAATACAGGAGGAATGGAATAAAAAGCAACATACACTCTGGGAGTTAGGTGACCGAGTTGTAAAAAATAATACAATGCAAGACTTTGTTCAATGCTCCTGTATACTGTTTTGTTTCTTTGTTTTCCAAGGCATATGCTCCAAGTTTATCATCCGACTTCTTTTTGGTTGTCACTATCATGCATCTGTCATGCTGTCCAATTGCCATTTGACATATAAAGTCAGCCACTACATGAAGGTAGATTTTCCCCATTAAGAATGAAGAAATGCTATACACCTTTACCTCCACTGCTAACTGGCTCAGAGTGCCTGCCAACTAACTCTTACTGGCTTTGCAGTGCAGCTCTGACACTCGGTAATGCACTCCTTGGATTTCTTTTGAGGTTACAGTGCACAACCAGAAACATTTTGGCTTTCATAACAAGCTGTTTCATTCAGTCACATTTAGAACGTGGTGGTAGCATTGGAGCTGCTTGGTGGCTGTTAAACGGCCAATCAACAGCCAAAAAAAGTGTAGAAGTTTTTAAAATTATTTCTGATAGTGGAAAACCTTTTAAAACCAAAAAGGAAAGCACAGATCCTTTACACTGAATACAAAGACTGATAAGCAACGTAGTAGAAGCATCCTTACAGAGAGATGCACTTTTCCTGTCTGCTGATGCTCTTTACATTCTGGGGAGAATTCCTCAGGAAAGGGAAGCACATCAAACCCCTCTGTAGTAATACCTATAGCACTAACATACAGAGCAGATTGGTGTCTACTGGGGCCCCATGCCCTAAAGGATAGATTTTGACCTAAAAGTAAATTAAAAACTACAGTAAATGCAAGCATCTTTGGGCATATGCTATCACATAATACAGGTTTACGGTACTGTCCAAGACCCCAGAGGTGACGTCATCCTGCCAGACACTTCGCCTCTGGTTATTCTAATTTTTTTCTTTCCCTTACCATTTACAAAAGAGTCCAGGCTGTCCAATGTCTCCCGAGTGCTATCAAATCTGTCCAGTGTATCCAAGCGTATATCAAAAGAAGGTTTTAGAGGTGCTCCAACTGGTACCACCAGAGGTTTCAGAGTGTCCAACAAGCCAAAAGAAACAGGCGGCAGGGAGGATGATGCTGTAAGGCCAGCAGGTCCCAAAGTTGACACCAATTGACTGCCAGGGGATAACACTGGTATAAGCTGCGGCATATGTTTGGTTGCCTAAAAGAATAAAAACATGATAATCAGTTCAAACATGTCCTGAATCAAACGCTGACCAAACATTAGCAGATACCATTAGACTGCCTGAAAATATTTTATTTTTTTCACTCAAGACTCACATTCTTTAGAATGTAATGTCCCCAGGCCTTTTAGTGCAAGCTTTATCACTATTCAGGATACAGATCTGCAAAAATTATCCAACACAGACAAAGACATGAATGTCTACACCAACTAAAATCCTAGATAAGCTTTAACATCCTATACCTAATGTAAAAGAAAACCCTAGAAAGTAAGAGGGACAGCGATCTCTGCCCTCCTCCTCACCTCCTGATAATCGTAGAGTGGCAGGCCTTGTGTTTCGCAACCGCGTTACAACCTGCGCTGTTGACATTTACCAAATTGCAATGCCAGTGAAGTGGAGTTCTGCCATTACTACACTGATGCGCATTACTTCACTCTCAGCCACTGCACTGGCGCCCATTAACCCAGTTGCCTATTAACCCAGCCTTCATTTGCACTTCCGAAGTCATCCAGTTGAGCCAACTGCTCACTCCTGCTCCTCCTTGGTGCCTGGATGCTCCTTACTCTCCCTTCCTGCTACCCCGGCAATTGAGATGAAGATCAGGTATCGGAAGACACCGTCTCCTGCTGAGAAGCTGGCGTGCTTCCAGTGGGCTCAAGATGATGGAGGCAGCTGCCACTTCTCCTTTATCCTCGTCTGGATCACTGGACTGCCTATGCTATGCTGTATCCTGTTAAGCTTCGTGTAACTGGTGTTGGATTTTGGGGCTCAGCGTCTCCTCCGCATTCTTTTTTTTTATGCCAGGAAAGCCCTCCTAATGGTGTGGAACCTATGAGCAGAGGGGTAGGCCCAAACTTTTTGACTGTATTTGGGGCCTTCGGGTAGCTGTTACAGACACGAATGTGGATGTATCCTGATTCTGACGTTCCTTTATGTCATTTTGTTTTACTTTATGTTTACATGTTTAATGGTATACATCAGGGCTCAAAATTTCCACTCACCCCCTTGCAATTGGCGAGTGAAAACTGCATGGGGGGCGAGTGGAAATAATTCACGGTCAAAGACTGAAGGACCGACTCCTGGACGAGTTTTTGGCGGCTTCCCGTGTGCCGTAGCTCACCTCCGTGTGCCTTGCCCATGTTAAAGATGGCCGCCGCATTATAAACCTCATTAAAGATGGCCACCGCATTATGAACCTCATTAAAGATGGCCACCGCATTATGAACCTTATTAAAGATGGCTGCCACATTACAAACCTTATTAAAGATGGCCGCCACATTACAAACCTTATTAAAGATGGCCGCCACATTATAACCCTTATTAAAGATGGCCGTCAAATTATAAACCTTATTAAAGAAGGCCGCCACATTATAAACCTCATTAAAGATGGCCGTCGCATTATGAACCTCATTAAAGATGGCCACCGCATTATAAACCTTATTAAAGATGGCCGTCAAATTATAAACCTTATTAACCCTTTCGCTGCCAAGCCCTCCGGAACATTTTTCAAATCAGCTGGCCACGCCATTTTTGCATTTTCTTCCTATTGATTTGATTTTCAGCTGCTGGGTTGCTAGCGTTGTAAAAGACCCTCCAAACCATATATTTTCTGAAAGCGCAGGCCCGGTAGAATAAAAAGATGGTGATACTAAATTTGTAGGCCCTGCGATAATTGCGCAAATGTTACTCAAATTAATATTAAACCGATAAAAATACACAATAAGGTTTTTTTTTTTTTTTACACATTTTTTATTTATTTATTTTTTTAAATCATTTTATTTTGTTTTACATTTTTTTATTTAAATTTTTTTTACATTTTATTTATTTTTTAAAATAGTAAAAATAATTTTACTATCATTGGTTTATGAATGGGGAGGAGCCTCTGTAGTGAGTGCTAGTCCCCATTCATAAATTCTTGAATGAACAGGCTGTGATGTAAATCACAGCCTGTTCATTCATAACTGGGGACACATAGTACTATGTGTCCCCAGTTATTTACAAACACCGGAGTGATCAGACGATCGCTCCGGTGTTTGCTCTGCAGATATTTAACAATCCCCCGCTCGGCCACGCTACAGAGCCGCTGTCATCCAAAAACTGACAGGATGAAAGCGGCTCCGATCACTATGCCGCTCGGCCATCCTGAATTGCGGCCAGCCGCCGCTCACTTCCCCGACCCTCCCGCCGGTGATTTTTTGTATATAATTTTGTGATTTTGTGTATATGTTTGTTATGCCTGGTGGGTTGTGCTGTGTGTGTATAATGCCCAGTGCACTGTGCTGAGTGTTTGTGTTCTGCCTTGTGTATGTATTATGCCCTGTGCCTTGCGCTGTGTGCGTATTATGCCCTGTGCCTTGCGCTGTGTGCGTATTATGCCCTGTGCCTTACGCTGTGTGCGTATTATGCCCTGTGCCTTACGCTGTGTGTAGGTGTTATGCCCTGTGCGTTGTGCTGTGTGTGTATGTTATGCTCTGTGTGCTGTGCGTATTATGCCCTGTGGTTTGTGCTGTGTGTGTGTGTGTCTTATGCCCCGTGTGTGTAATGCCCTTTGTGTGGTGCTGTTTTTGTTTGTTATGCTGTGCGTCTTATGCTCTGTGTGTGTGTGACATGTGTGTTGTGCTGTGTGTGTATGTTATGGAGTGAATTACAACTGAGTTGATGGAGCCCTGTACTTAAGTATAGAGTTGATCATTTTGGGTGAAATTCACACCATATTGAGTGTAAGAAGGGCTTACTTGTCTGTTGGGTTTATTTTTATATCTTTTTTTTTTTTAAATGGTGGAATTTAAAGGTGGGAGAGGCAATGTTAAAGGAGGGGAGGAGGGTAGGATGGGATGGGTTCAGGCAAGGGCACCTGGGGGTGAGTAACTTTTAAGGCCTGGCTAGTAGCTCAGGACCTGAAATTTTGAGCCCTGGTATACATTATTTCTATCTGTCTTATGCTGAGCATATTCTACCTAGTGCTGTTGTTATTGTACGTTATTGATTTAATTGCTTTTAAGTTACATTGCACTGACCAGGTGGCAGTCTTGCAAATCTGAAAAACCGATGTCTGATGCTCAAAAGCCCATGAAGCAGTAACTGATCTAGTGGAGTGCGCTTTGACTAAGAAAGGGAAAACCTTGCCCTTGGAGGTCAAAGCCATTAAAAGAGAACTATGGGGTAACCTTTTTTTTCCCCATAGTTCTCTTTAGGTTCACGGGAGGACATATACCAACGTCCTCCTGAGACCCAAATGTCAGTATATAGCAGGCTATTACAATACTGTTGAAATCCACCCCACTTGCTGATTGACATCAGTCTCTGTTTATCTAGAGGCAGAGCCAACTATGCCCTCCCTCCCCATCACACTCAATGAATGGGAAGCCTCAGTACAGAGGCTTCCCATTCATTCAGAAACCAATGATAGTAAAAATAATTTTACTATCATTGGTTTATGAATGGGGAGGAGCCTCTGTAGTGAGTGCTAGTCCCCATTCATAAATTCTTGAATGAACAGGCTGTGATGTAAATCACAGCCTGTTCATTCATAACTGGGGACACATAGTACTATGTGTCCCCAGTTATTTACAAACACCGGAGTGATCAGACGATCGCTCCGGTGTTTGCTCTGCAGATATTTAACAATCCCCCGCTCGGCCACGCTACAGAGCCGCTGTCATCCAAAAACTGACAGGATGAAAGCGGCTCCGATCACTATGCCGCTCGGCCATCCTGAATTGCGGCCAGCCGCCGCTCACTTCCCCGACCCTCCCGCCGGTGATTTTTTGTATATAATTTTGTGATTTTGTGTATATGTTTGTTATGCCTGGTGGGTTGTGCTGTGTGTGTATAATGCCCAGTGCACTGTGCTGAGTGTTTGTGTTCTGCCTTGTGTATGTATTATGCCCTGTGCCTTGCGCTGTGTGCGTATTATGCCCTGTGCCTTGCGCTGTGTGCGTATTATGCCCTGTGCCTTACGCTGTGTGCGTATTATGCCCTGTGCCTTACGCTGTGTGTAGGTGTTATGCCCTGTGCGTTGTGCTGTGTGTGTATGTTATGCTCTGTGTGCTGTGCGTATTATGCCCTGTGGTTTGTGCTGTGTGTGTGTGTGTCTTATGCCCCGTGTGTGTAATGCCCTTTGTGTGGTGCTGTTTTTGTTTGTTATGCTGTGCGTCTTATGCTCTGTGTGTGTGTGACATGTGTGTTGTGCTGTGTGTGTATGTTATGGAGTGAATTACAACTGAGTTGATGGAGCCCTGTACTTAAGTATAGAGTTGATCATTTTGGGTGAAATTCACACCATATTGAGTGTAAGAAGGGCTTACTTGTCTGTTGGGTTTATTTTTATATCTTTTTTTTTTTTAAATGGTGGAATTTAAAGGTGGGAGAGGCAATGTTAAAGGAGGGGAGGAGGGTAGGATGGGATGGGTTCAGGCAAGGGCACCTGGGGGTGAGTAACTTTTAAGGCCTGGCTAGTAGCTCAGGACCTGAAATTTTGAGCCCTGGTATACATTATTTCTATCTGTCTTATGCTGAGCATATTCTACCTAGTGCTGTTGTTATTGTACGTTATTGATTTAATTGCTTTTAAGTTACATTGCACTGACCAGGTGGCAGTCTTGCAAATCTGAAAAACCGATGTCTGATGCTCAAAAGCCCATGAAGCAGTAACTGATCTAGTGGAGTGCGCTTTGACTAAGAAAGGGAAAACCTTGCCCTTGGAGGTCAAAGCCATTAAAAGAGAACTATGGGGTAACCTTTTTTTTCCCCATAGTTCTCTTTAGGTTCACGGGAGGACATATACCAACGTCCTCCTGAGACCCAAATGTCAGTATATAGCAGGCTATTACAATACTGTTGAAATCCACCCCACTTGCTGATTGACATCAGTCTCTGTTTATCTAGAGGCAGAGCCAACTATGCCCTCCCTCCCCATCCCTCCAGTGAGCGTGGGAGGATCGGAGAAAGGAGGGGGGGGGAATCCCTGCGGGAAGCGGTGACTGACTGACACACTCTGCAAAGAGATGATCGGGAAGTGAGCGATCGACGGTATGTTTTCACCCACTCCCTCAACAGAGCCAACCTGTGACAGTTTTAATGTCACAAGCCGGCTCTAACTATGGGGATGAGTGCAATTCACTCGCCCCATAGTTCTCTTTTAAGTGATGCACTATCGAATCCACCCAGTGATAGTGAAACGAGAAGCAAGTTGTCCCCTATGGAATTCTTCAAAAATGACTGAGTCATTTTGAAAAGCAGCTGTAGCGAAGGAAGAAACTCAAGCAGCATGCATCACATCAGAGAGAGAAAGGATGAGTGGGCAGCCCTGTCTAAGGCCTCCCAACAAAGCTGAAAGCCTCCCCATACATTCAGACAATGCGCCACAAAAAATCGTCACTTGATAAACAAGACGTGACCAACTGTGAAGGGGCAGAGATCGTGGCTTTCGGTGTCAGGCAGGACTGTTAAGGCAAATTCTGCATATCCCCCCAAGCAATTAGCCAAATGTGCAGTACTTGTTTCCGAAAGAGAGAGAAGGGGTATGGGAGAGATAAGAAAAGGGGGGAGGGAGAGAGAAAGAGAAGAAAAAGGGTGGGAGAGGGATGTCTACCAGTCCGAATAAAAATTGTGATTTTACTAAAAAATATGAATCTTAGCTTTCCTTATAGGAGAATAGCTAATATGCAGGCTCATACCTGACCAGGTTTCTGTGCAGATCTTCTACACAATGTTATGCTGAAATTCAGGCAATACATGCAGGATAAGCCCATGGCTCATGAAGTTTTTTTCTTCTTCCAGTTGGTCAAGAAAGAAGGTCAGATATAACATATTTTGAAACAAAATTAGCAGTAGCGGACCACATAAGCTCAATGAAAAAAGAAAGAAAAACTCTGGGCAGAAAACACTGCAAGGGTTAAGTGCCCGTTTTCGTCTAGCGTCTAAAGTAACAAAGATATACTCGCCCGAACCTCGGTCCCGCCTGGCTGCTAGATTTGGCCCTGCAGCCTCTTTCACCCTCCGCTGAGTCATCACGTCCAATACAGTGTATTGGATGTAAGGACGCTGAGGTACATTCCATCACAGGAGAGGAGGGAGACAAAGGCTGTGGGGACTGGTCCAGCAGCCAGGCGGGACTGAGTTTTGGGCAAGTATATCTTTGTTATTTTAGACCCTAGATGAAAACAAGTACTTAACTCTTGCAGTGCCGGTCTAGCCCCTCTGCAAGGATTAAGTTTTCTTCAAGTTTCTGGAGTAGATCTGCCGCTGAAGTCCAAGTTTTTAAAAGCACAGTAGATGGAATGGCTATTGAGCCATTGATCTGTGTAGCATACCTAGCATACACCCTTTCCGGTTTATGGGTATTGGAGAAATGTCATGACATTGCAACTCAGCAACCTGCAGTGTGAGAGGTTTGTAGGTTGAAACAAACTGTATCCCATCTCACTCCTGACCGGAAAAAAGCCCCAAAGAAGCAGGGTGGGTGCGGCAGTGACAGCAGATGCCTCCGCAAAACACATGCAATCTTTTTATTGACTGAGGTAGTGTAGCATCTTACAGCAACATTTTGGAACCTGTGTGGTCCCTTCTTCAGGCAAACGTTGCTGTAAGATGCTACACTACCTCAGTCAATAAAAAGGTTTGTAGGTTGGGCGCCATGCGTGTCCAACCGAGAACAAGCTTTATAATCATTAGTAGGTCTAATGCATCAGGAGTTGTTTCATTTTTGTTGAATGGATAGACTCATTGTGTATATGCCAAAGACACTCTTTTCTGAGTCATAAACTGCGATATGCATATGACACCTTTGATTGTAATGGTACTATTAGACTATGTACCATATGTGTACTGGTGTCTTAAATAAAGAATACACAAAAAATATCCCTGTCAGATTTGTTGGTGCCTGTGCAATGGTACAAATGTTTCCATTTACTCCCTGTCCAAAAAAATGGATGTAAAACAAATTTACCCCAAAATAAGCAAGTTAAGATATCCCATCTATATCTGTCACATGACAAATGATCACCGCAACATTTTCCTATGTGGATACATCAATACAAAACATGACACGGGTTCCACGTGCTCCCTATGCTATCCAAAACTAAAAAAATAAAGTGTAAGCTATAGATACAGTGTACCTTTGAAATTGCTTGCTGCAAATAATATATCATCTTAAAATTATTTCCATACATTTTGCGGACAAAAGAAACTCTTACCATTTCCAATTCCAGAAAAGAGTCCAGCTCATCTCCAATTACATCACAGTCAGTAAAATAATTTACAGGGTTAGCTGCAGGGGCCATTGTAGGGGTCAATGAAGGGAGACATGCAGCAGCTCCCAAGCTGTTTTTAGGAGAGTTAATGTCAAGGGATGTTGGGAACAGAACAGACTCTGAAGGCACATCTACAAAAATATTTTGAAGAGAGGCATAAATTAAAATTAGCACAAAACATCTAAAATAAACATGAGAAGGGCTTTAGTTTACATTGTATACCTGTTCTACATTTAACATACAGCTTCACCGAAAGTGGGGCTGAACAGTTTCAATGAAATGATTCATTTGTACTTAACCCAACAATCTCTTAAAACGTACCAAATTAATAGGTCATCTTTTCAGGATGGAATTCCTATTTCCAGCAATACTGCCTGCAGCCTCCTAGCTATGAGTACTTCCCTCCTGCTCCGAAACATATGCCCCAAAAGACTGATCGCTCATTCAGTCAATGCAGAGCAGGTCACATATGTGGCCAGACACCCCCCTCTAGTGGTGACAAACATACATTGCTGGTCACTGCCTGAAGACCCTACTAGAACTTGTTGTAAACAAAATCCTAGATAGACAAAGTAAAGTTTTACTAAAAGAAAATGGAGGCAGTTGACAGGCTGCATTAAGACAAATAAAATTGCCATTCTATCTAAATGTCCTATTTAAAATATAAACCATCATGCAGGCTGGATTTTAAGAAAATCCAAAAGCACAATCTTAGATTGTATATGGGGATATCAATGTCACAGGATACATTCAGTACTCTATGCTTTTAAACTACGAAGAGTATCGGCAGTGCTCATTATATAAAAAGAGAGTAGATACAACTGACAGGATGAAAGCGGCTCCGATCACTATGCCGCTCGGCCATCCTGAATTGCGGCCAGCCGCCGCTCACTTCCCCGACCCTCCCGCCGGTGATTTTTTGTATATAATTTTGTGATTTTGTGTATATGTTTGTTATGCCTGGTGGGTTGTGCTGTGTGTGTATAATGCCCAGTGCACTGTGCTGAGTGTTTGTGTTCTGCCTTGTGTATGTATTATGCCCTGTGCCTTGCGCTGTGTGCGTATTATGCCCTGTGCCTTGCGCTGTGTGCGTATTATGCCCTGTGCCTTACGCTGTGTGCGTATTATGCCCTGTGCCTTACGCTGTGTGTAGGTGTTATGCCCTGTGCGTTGTGCTGTGTGTGTATGTTATGCTCTGTGTGCTGTGCGTATTATGCCCTGTGGTTTGTGCTGTGTGTGTGTGTGTCTTATGCCCCGTGTGTGTAATGCCCTTTGTGTGGTGCTGTTTTTGTTTGTTATGCTGTGCGTCTTATGCTCTGTGTGTGTGTGACATGTGTGTTGTGCTGTGTGTGTATGTTATGGAGTGAATTACAACTGAGTTGATGGAGCCCTGTACTTAAGTATAGAGTTGATCATTTTGGGTGAAATTCACACCATATTGAGTGTAAGAAGGGCTTACTTGTCTGTTGGGTTTATTTTTATATCTTTTTTTTTTTTAAATGGTGGAATTTAAAGGTGGGAGAGGCAATGTTAAAGGAGGGGAGGAGGGTAGGATGGGATGGGTTCAGGCAAGGGCACCTGGGGGTGAGTAACTTTTAAGGCCTGGCTAGTAGCTCAGGACCTGAAATTTTGAGCCCTGGTATACATTATTTCTATCTGTCTTATGCTGAGCATATTCTACCTAGTGCTGTTGTTATTGTACGTTATTGATTTAATTGCTTTTAAGTTACATTGCACTGACCAGGTGGCAGTCTTGCAAATCTGAAAAACCGATGTCTGATGCTCAAAAGCCCATGAAGCAGTAACTGATCTAGTGGAGTGCGCTTTGACTAAGAAAGGGAAAACCTTGCCCTTGGAGGTCAAAGCCATTAAAAGAGAACTATGGGGTAACCTTTTTTTTCCCCATAGTTCTCTTTAGGTTCACGGGAGGACATATACCAACGTCCTCCTGAGACCCAAATGTCAGTATATAGCAGGCTATTACAATACTGTTGAAATCCACCCCACTTGCTGATTGACATCAGTCTCTGTTTATCTAGAGGCAGAGCCAACTATGCCCTCCCTCCCCATCCCTCCAGTGAGCGTGGGAGGATCGGAGAAAGGAGGGGGGGGGAATCCCTGCGGGAAGCGGTGACTGACTGACACACTCTGCAAAGAGATGATCGGGAAGTGAGCGATCGACGGTATGTTTTCACCCACTCCCTCAACAGAGCCAACCTGTGACAGTTTTAATGTCACAAGCCGGCTCTAACTATGGGGATGAGTGCAATTCACTCGCCCCATAGTTCTCTTTTAAGTGATGCACTATCGAATCCACCCAGTGATAGTGAAACGAGAAGCAAGTTGTCCCCTATGGAATTCTTCAAAAATGACTGAGTCATTTTGAAAAGCAGCTGTAGCGAAGGAAGAAACTCAAGCAGCATGCATCACATCAGAGAGAGAAAGGATGAGTGGGCAGCCCTGTCTAAGGCCTCCCAACAAAGCTGAAAGCCTCCCCATACATTCAGACAATGCGCCACAAAAAATCGTCACTTGATAAACAAGACGTGACCAACTGTGAAGGGGCAGAGATCGTGGCTTTCGGTGTCAGGCAGGACTGTTAAGGCAAATTCTGCATATCCCCCCAAGCAATTAGCCAAATGTGCAGTACTTGTTTCCGAAAGAGAGAGAAGGGGTATGGGAGAGATAAGAAAAGGGGGGAGGGAGAGAGAAAGAGAAGAAAAAGGGTGGGAGAGGGATGTCTACCAGTCCGAATAAAAATTGTGATTTTACTAAAAAATATGAATCTTAGCTTTCCTTATAGGAGAATAGCTAATATGCAGGCTCATACCTGACCAGGTTTCTGTGCAGATCTTCTACACAATGTTATGCTGAAATTCAGGCAATACATGCAGGATAAGCCCATGGCTCATGAAGTTTTTTTCTTCTTCCAGTTGGTCAAGAAAGAAGGTCAGATATAACATATTTTGAAACAAAATTAGCAGTAGCGGACCACATAAGCTCAATGAAAAAAGAAAGAAAAACTCTGGGCAGAAAACACTGCAAGGGTTAAGTGCCCGTTTTCGTCTAGCGTCTAAAGTAACAAAGATATACTCGCCCGAACCTCGGTCCCGCCTGGCTGCTAGATTTGGCCCTGCAGCCTCTTTCACCCTCCGCTGAGTCATCACGTCCAATACAGTGTATTGGATGTAAGGACGCTGAGGTACATTCCATCACAGGAGAGGAGGGAGACAAAGGCTGTGGGGACTGGTCCAGCAGCCAGGCGGGACTGAGTTTTGGGCAAGTATATCTTTGTTATTTTAGACCCTAGATGAAAACAAGTACTTAACTCTTGCAGTGCCGGTCTAGCCCCTCTGCAAGGATTAAGTTTTCTTCAAGTTTCTGGAGTAGATCTGCCGCTGAAGTCCAAGTTTTTAAAAGCACAGTAGATGGAATGGCTATTGAGCCATTGATCTGTGTAGCATACCTAGCATACACCCTTTCCGGTTTATGGGTATTGGAGAAATGTCATGACATTGCAACTCAGCAACCTGCAGTGTGAGAGGTTTGTAGGTTGAAACAAACTGTATCCCATCTCACTCCTGACCGGAAAAAAGCCCCAAAGAAGCAGGGTGGGTGCGGCAGTGACAGCAGATGCCTCCGCAAAACACATGCAATCTTTTTATTGACTGAGGTAGTGTAGCATCTTACAGCAACATTTTGGAACCTGTGTGGTCCCTTCTTCAGGCAAACGTTGCTGTAAGATGCTACACTACCTCAGTCAATAAAAAGGTTTGTAGGTTGGGCGCCATGCGTGTCCAACCGAGAACAAGCTTTATAATCATTAGTAGGTCTAATGCATCAGGAGTTGTTTCATTTTTGTTGAATGGATAGACTCATTGTGTATATGCCAAAGACACTCTTTTCTGAGTCATAAACTGCGATATGCATATGACACCTTTGATTGTAATGGTACTATTAGACTATGTACCATATGTGTACTGGTGTCTTAAATAAAGAATACACAAAAAATATCCCTGTCAGATTTGTTGGTGCCTGTGCAATGGTACAAATGTTTCCATTTACTCCCTGTCCAAAAAAATGGATGTAAAACAAATTTACCCCAAAATAAGCAAGTTAAGATATCCCATCTATATCTGTCACATGACAAATGATCACCGCAACATTTTCCTATGTGGATACATCAATACAAAACATGACACGGGTTCCACGTGCTCCCTATGCTATCCAAAACTAAAAAAATAAAGTGTAAGCTATAGATACAGTGTACCTTTGAAATTGCTTGCTGCAAATAATATATCATCTTAAAATTATTTCCATACATTTTGCGGACAAAAGAAACTCTTACCATTTCCAATTCCAGAAAAGAGTCCAGCTCATCTCCAATTACATCACAGTCAGTAAAATAATTTACAGGGTTAGCTGCAGGGGCCATTGTAGGGGTCAATGAAGGGAGACATGCAGCAGCTCCCAAGCTGTTTTTAGGAGAGTTAATGTCAAGGGATGTTGGGAACAGAACAGACTCTGAAGGCACATCTACAAAAATATTTTGAAGAGAGGCATAAATTAAAATTAGCACAAAACATCTAAAATAAACATGAGAAGGGCTTTAGTTTACATTGTATACCTGTTCTACATTTAACATACAGCTTCACCGAAAGTGGGGCTGAACAGTTTCAATGAAATGATTCATTTGTACTTAACCCAACAATCTCTTAAAACGTACCAAATTAATAGGTCATCTTTTCAGGATGGAATTCCTATTTCCAGCAATACTGCCTGCAGCCTCCTAGCTATGAGTACTTCCCTCCTGCTCCGAAACATATGCCCCAAAAGACTGATCGCTCATTCAGTCAATGCAGAGCAGGTCACATATGTGGCCAGACACCCCCCTCTAGTGGTGACAAACATACATTGCTGGTCACTGCCTGAAGACCCTACTAGAACTTGTTGTAAACAAAATCCTAGATAGACAAAGTAAAGTTTTACTAAAAGAAAATGGAGGCAGTTGACAGGCTGCATTAAGACAAATAAAATTGCCATTCTATCTAAATGTCCTATTTAAAATATAAACCATCATGCAGGCTGGATTTTAAGAAAATCCAAAAGCACAATCTTAGATTGTATATGGGGATATCAATGTCACAGGATACATTCAGTACTCTATGCTTTTAAACTACGAAGAGTATCGGCAGTGCTCATTATATAAAAAGAGAGTAGATACATTATAGGTAGCTTCTGTACAAAAAAAAAAAAAAAAATTTACTCTCGGCCATAAAATGGTCTATCTGGGTGCAATGTGAGGATAAATATAGTGTACATCACATGTACGAGTGACTGCGGCCTTGTACGGCGTGGTGTGCAGTAAGGATAGCATGTTTCAGGGGTTCAGAGGTTACCCCCTTCATCAGAGCTACATAAAAGTTATGATAATTTGTTATTATATATAATAAATTATAGTTAACATGTCGGTGCAGTTGGCGTGTGTACCAAGTTGGTCACCATACTAGATACAGAAAATGTACATAGCAGATTATACGTACCCAGGTCTCCCCATGAACTTGCTACCCAGGACAAGCACTTAGAGTAGTTCTTATATGATCTTCTTGTGATGCTGATGGAGAGTCCCTCTGAACCACCAAAACATGCTGGCTCAACTTAAATGTGACTTATTAAAATTACCTTCTGGACAGATGAAATGTGTCTGGCGCTTCCCTTATCACACCCCATTCTACACAAGATGCATGCCAACGTATGGCAGTTATTCCATTGTTAGCTGCCTAAAAGGAAATGAACACCCATATACCAGACCCGAGATTTAACCGGAGCTATTAGAAACAATCCAGTGCCCAATACCCTCTGCTTAACCTTCTTGTTCAGCTTGTCAGTGCTGGACAGTATGACCCTACCTATAATAAATCAGTGTGGGAATAACGGCATATTGTGGACAAAGGGAATAGAGATCTTGTATCACTTTTTGAACTAAGAGACGCATTTAGCTTGCCTCAATGTGTTCTACAGGTACTGCATATAGGACAATAAGCCCAGACGCTAACTGGGTTTTTCGTTTTCTCCATTGTTATACCCTTTGAGGAGCTTTGAATAGAATTTGGTTCAATTCAACTTAAATTTGAATACCTTTTCCTCCTCCAAGCATAAAAATTAGCAGAGGTGGAAAGGAAAACTACAGAGAGATAAGTATGCTGGAGATGCATTTGGTCACAAGCCAGTAAAAAGTCAATGCCAAAATATGTTCTAGAAGAACCAATAGTTTATTCCAAAGTACCACATCCAACATTTTCATTTCCTGTTCTCCCACATTCCAATATCTGTTAGTGGAGATGGGAAAATCCAATGGTGAAACCCTTATTCATATCTAATGGCAAAAGCCCATTAGAAACAACTACAACATTGCTGACCAGCTAATACCATAGAGGCCAGTTGCCATTTAGACAGCTAAATATATGAAGGTTGCAATATCACACATTCAGCATCAAGATTACAATCACTTTACTAAGTGCATGTGATAAGCCAACCTACTGGTACCCAAGAATGGATGACAATGATAACAATAACAAAATTAAGGATGTAATGGCAGTTTCTCTTAGTACACGTTACTCTCGTTTCCTCTAGAGGTCTATAGGTTACCTAAAGTCAAAACACAATTATGTTGCGGCTGTGCTCATCATTACTCTAGCTTATGCCAATACTACAAAATAAGTAACTTGCCTGTATAAATGTCATCAACAGTTCCCATACCATTGAAAGCCTAAAAATAAAGAATAATAAAGTAAGACAACTCTATTGTATTATGGTTTAAATAAGGTTACAGGTTGATGTATACAGCTCTATGGGTCCAATGACAGCATGACCACTATATGCATTAGCAGGCATTTTGCAATAGAAATAAAAGTGTAGCGGAGGGTATAGACCGGTAGACACGGAGACTGATTTACTACAACAATAGAGGTGGCTCACTTTGTAAACATTAGTGAATAAGGTAAAGCTGTGTTTACTTTGAATATCCAATGATGTGCTAAAAAACATATTTTTTAAATTTCCCTTGCACATGATAGGGTGTTCTAAGTGAACACAGTTTCACCTCATTAAATCAATATTTTCTCTGCAATGTAAACAGACCCTACTCCTAAATTAACCCAACTGAGTTTTTCGGGAAGCCGTATAGCCACTGGGCCACTTCAACACTATAGCGGTCAGTCTTTACGTGCCGCTACGGCCATCACGATAAAGCCTTTCTCCATTCCACCAAAAGCTTCAGTGGTTGCTCAGACATACACTTTAAAAGGTTATAGAAACCCTGGACTCGCCTTATATGTTCCCTATTGGTCTGTTAACTGCAGAATTGAAATGTATTTGTTTTATCTGTTCAATAATCGCAACAAAATACCAGTTGATCATGTCAGAAATCTCTTCAGCTAGAAAACTTTGTATGCTGTAGTCTTTATCAGTTACATTGTTACCAGTTGCCTCCGAGAACTAAAGAACCCCTCTTCTCTAGTTATGAAGGAGAGGAGAGAGGAGGTTTCTGTAGTCCTGTCTTAGGGTAATAACGCGGCTTCCTCATAGATACAGCACAGTGAGTGAATGTTGTCACTAGGGATGCACCGATATATCGGCCACCGAAACATATCGACCGAAAATGGCACTTTGGCATAATGCCGAAAGTGCCATTTTCCTGCCGATACATCGGCGCATCCGTGATTTCTTTCTTCCCCGCTGGGCACTGCTCTATGTCCCAGCGTGGAGAAGAGAAAGTGACAGCCGGCCGAGCGCTGCGGTGGAGAGCGCTGTGAGCGGCCGGCGTCTCCTCCCACACCGCTCTGCCGCCTATCACAGTCCGGGAGAGTGGTGTGGGGGCGGAGACAGCGCTGTCACAGGAGGCTGGGCTTGCCTCTCTACACCGCTCGATCAGCCTCCTGTGACAGCGTGTCAGAGAGAAGAGCAAGGTACACACACTCAGTGATCAGTGATCGCTGAGTGTGTGTACACAATTGAGAATATGGTATCCTAACTATAGCCTCAATTATGAATGAATGGGAGTGATCTACATCACCATCATTAATTCATAATTGTAGTTATAGTAAACAATGTTCTCATGTTATCAATGAACAGGAACACTCAGACACCCTAGGACGGGGGTGTGGTACTGACAGAGTCACACAGAAAATAAAGGGGAAAAAAAATATAGCAAAAAGAAAACTAATGCAGCCACCACATTTAAGGACGGCTAAGCTGTAATATATTACTTCTCTGTTCTTGGCTTTAGCTACGCTTTAATTTCCATCCACAAATGGTTGGTAAATTGACAAACCATAACAAAAAAAAAGGAGGAAGTGAAACTAAAATCGACACTCCAGGTCAAACAAAAACCTAGACCTAATGCAAAAAAAGGCAAGACACATTTTATGCAAGATCCTTTATTCGGATCTAAATACAAAAGAAAAGAATTGAAAAAGTAACTGTAAAAGTAGCATTACCTTACTGTCAGCAGACACAGATATTCCGTTGTTTAGTAAACCAAATTTCTCTAGTTCTTGCTGTAGGGGTGGAAAAAAAAAATTGCTTCAGTGGAATGCTACTTAAAATAAATAAAATATATATTTATTAGGAGGTAGAGTTTTTTTTTGGCAGAGACTTTGCATGTTATTATTTCTCTTCTGCCAAATAACTCTTTCTTCCTGCTCCTAGCAGATTTTTTTTCTAGTGTACACTGCCTGCGGCGCACGCACAGTGCCAAGAATGGTGCTTGGTGTTGGCACAATGTAACATCAGCACTAATGCACAGAAAAGACAGTATCTGTGGCCACCCTATAGCCAAAAGAGGAGGGACACGGATGAAGCAGCGCAGAAAATGTCAGTGGAGGTTTGTGAATTTTGTATTCTTGGACAGCGCTGCATGGTAAAATCAGTTAGAGTAAAAGTGATCGTGCCAACATGATTACATTCTCTAAACTATTATAAAAAAAATAGAAACTTCAGAGCCAGGGTGAACCCACACAGTCGTAAGCTTCTAGGGGGCCATCTCCTGTATTGAAAGACAGCCCTATAGAGGGGTATGAAGATCAACTGCGCTAGGGAAAAGAAGATTTGAGGAGGATCCCTGAAGGCCATGTCCATGTGATTTGGGAAAGTATGCATTGGGGCATGCTGGTGGCCTTCTGTAGGTTAGTGAGGTAGGCAAAAAGAAAAGATAACTGTACTTTCCCTAAATGTAATTTTCCACAAACCACACATATGCCAAACTATTCTACTATCTGGCATATTAGCAGTGGCGGAACTACCGCCGGGGCACTGGGGCCGAAGGCTGTGGGGTCCGGTCCTGGGCACCCCCACAGCCTTAGTGGGGTCCGGTCCTGCAATATGGGGCAGTGTGCGGTCCTCAGTGAGGGGGCGGGTCCTGTGACTCACCTCCCCTCCCGGCAGTGTCCACAGCAGCCGATTGGTCCTGAAATGTCACTTCTATCCGACTTTTGAGTACGGTGAAATGTGAGATTGCAGTCCGAGAGAAGTGACATTTCAGGACCGATCAGTTCTCCTGCACATATGATTTGCGATGTCGATCTGCCCTGGAACAGCTGGGAAAGCGCTGGAATTCTTCACCTATTGGCGGTCACACATTCCACCGCCGAAAAACTGGGCGGGATTACGTTAAAATGTGTGACCGCGTCAGCGGTCACACATTCTAACGTAGTCACAACCTTTGATAGAACACCGCCGTCAGGGGGGTATGGCCGGTACCCATGTGAGGGGGCTGGGGGGCCTCTTACATGGGTATCAACTGTACCGGGGCGGCATAGCAGAGGTGACAGGGGAGGGGGTGGAGGAGTGTGATAAAATCTTGCACCAGGGCCCTTTGGTTATTAGGTCCGCCACTGTATATTAGGGCAACTATAAATGGTGTCCTTCAAGAAACTGCTGGTATTTCATTATTAAAAGAAAGCTTTTGTTAGGGTCCTGAAGTTCCCAAATTAAACAATGTTTTTTTTACTTAAGAGACTTCACTTCAGAACAAAGAAACACTACAGCAGTGTCACATACTTACCTGAGGTCTCTTGTATGCTCTACGTTGCCTTAGCCCCAGTTTTTGCACTAGCTCCTGTGCAAGTTCTGTAACACTCTCATCCTGAGAAAGAAAGCAGAGTTGTGGGTTAGCTTCCAGCCAGAGACAGGCAGCAATATCCTGCTTTGTTCCAGTATACCTGCACTAGAGCCAGTATTCTGTGACTGATGCAATTATAGGCCTCTTGGTGCTTTCCAAGCTTGTCCAGTGTTTTAGCTTTACGATATAAAGCCCTCATGTTCTCCTTGTCAAGACTCAGAGCGCTTTCACTGTCTTCTAAAGACTTCTCAAACAGACCCTGGAAGAACAGATCAAGAATAATTAGCGTCTTCCTTATTATCACAGAGTGTGTGTGACTGTATAACATGCACAGGGATATTCTCCCAATGTAGACCGAACACTCCTGAACAATATGAACAAAAAAAATATATATATCACAGGTGTACAACTTAAAACAGCGCAAGGGCCACATATGCATTTACAGGTCCACTGGGAGGGCCACATCTTGGTCAACACCTCTTCCATTCCCCTTTCAGGTTGTACAAATTTCCAGAGGCCCGTGCATGGTAGCAAAAGCATCGAGCATGAAATGGCAATATGCACATGTTGGGTATAACCCGGTGGTAACCCAGGAGGTAGAACAATAATTTTAGGATAATATTTTAGTTTAACTCCAGAGGAGCTGTAACAGTTTTTACTGATTGGCCTATTCATCTTCCTTTTTTCACCATTTGATAAATACACAATATTATGAACCTAGAAATATTCATTATTAATTCAAGGCCGACAATCTCTTTTTTTAATCAAGACACTCACAGCAGTACTATAATATATTAATATCCTCGGAGGTTGGTTGGCAAATTACAGCCCTTGTACTGGAAAATGCTTGAACTCTAAACTTTATACACATTTATCAACCATACAGTGCCAATGTATATAATCAAAAGCCACACATATTTTGGGTCCCTGTATGCAGGATAAAAAAAACATGAATTACTATAAAAATATACTTTATATGTAAAGAACATTTACGGGGAGTGGGGGCAATCTCACAATTGTTGTGCTGTTTTGTTTGGGGAAGGGGGGGGGGGCAGATATCGGACCACGCAGTCAATGGCTCTGTCCGGCGTGTTGCCCAGCTCACTAACATCACTGATTGCGAGGAGCTCAGTGGAGCGCCAGCCAGAGCGTTCAGCTCAGCTCCTGGCAAAAGAGGACGTCAGTGAGCTTAGCTGGAGGTACACAAATTGCCACAGGTTGCCAAGAGCTCTTAGCAAACTTGGATGCTGTGCAGCAATGTGAATAGTGCAAGCGAGCTCTTACAGGTGTTGTCCCTTGCCTAGTCTGTGAATAGACAGTGAACAGAGATGCAGCAGAATGATTAGCGCATTTCTTTCAATCTGCTCTTTTCTTTCCATCTGTATATATGTCCAGTGTTAGTAAATGAACACTGCACCGCAAGTGACTGACTCCATGTGCTGCTTCTCCCTTTTTCACTCTGAGCTCTGCTGTACAGGGACCTCAAGAGGCTTGTAATAAACCAAAATTAAGGTACCAACACTCTAAGCCTCCCTACCACAAAGTCTTCCCCCTCTCAACCAACATATACATACACACCTATTAAGGTAAGGGTGTGTATGTACGTACAGACACACACTTGCATTTATCGGATGTCTTTGGCCCCGTAACGTGACTCACAGGGTGCTCCTTTTCTTCGACTCTCATCTGATCAGTGGGCTGTGTCGAATCACAATGCTCATGAATCATGATGATGTCAGAGGCACTCCCTGCACCACTGTATAGGAGTGCAGGGCACCATGGTAAGGCAGCCTCGGGAATCAGGTTCAGGACACCCTTTATTCAAAGAAGGTTGAATGATGCGCTGTGAAGAGGATGAGCACCAGAGTGCACAATAGAATAAAGAACATGGAAGTGCTAAGGAATCTAGAATGGACAATCAGATGAGCAGAGGATGGAGCATCTCATATCTAGTCTTCCCCTGCAGTACACAGTGGAGGCATAATTCTAAAACATACAAAAGCAATCTGACATTTCTAGAGCAATATTTCTCAACATGACCTTACTCACCATGGAATAATAGCAGCAGGATCTGTTCACAAACAAGTTGCATACCAGCTGCTGAGAAAGGACAAGTTCTTCGGATTCTGCATAGTCTGCCACTGTCAGTCCTTCTGTATACTGCCCCAGTGCTCCTTTCACCTCACCATCACGGTACAGGTCGTTGCCTTCCCTATACAAGTTCTCAACCAGCTCCTGAAGGAAACACTAAAGGGAAGACAAACATAAAACATTATTAAAATGCAATCGAGCTTTCATTTCAGTGGTTGTGTGAGTATGTCAGTGTTTTTGAAGGTCTTTTCACACTAGTACAGTGCAATAATCGCAGAGTCCTGTGCGTTTAAAGCACTGTACCATGCAATCACACCTACTGTGCGTTCTGGTGTGGGAGGTGTGTTACGTTGCCATTCATTTGAATGGCACCCCAAACGCACCTCCCACCCACAGTTCAATTGCAGTGTGACTTGGGGTGCGACTTAATGACCAAGGACAAATGTGGGTCCTGAGGTTACACAGGTTGAGAACCACTGGTTTAGAGCATCGGTTCTCACCCTTTGTAACCTCAGGACCCACATTTGTCCTTGGTCATTATGTCATGACCCAAGTCGCACTGCAATGGAATGCACGGCATTGCTGTACCGCGCGTTCCGAACCGTCGGTGGGAATGAATGGCAATGCAACACACCTCCCACACCAGACTGCGTGGTAGGTGCGATTGCGTGGTACAGTGCGTTAATCGCACGGGATTGTGCGATTTAACACACTGTACTAGTGTGAACGGTCCCTCAAAAACATTGACAGACACAACCACAGACAGAATCTCACAGACAGACACTCTCACACATACACTTCCCCAAATATTACGGGGTCGCGACCCACTTTTGGGTCACGACCCACCAGTTGAGAACCAAGGGTTTAGAGCATGTAATCATGTTAGCAAGATCATTTTTACTCTGATTTTACCATGTAGCGCTGTACCATGAATTCAAAGTTCACAAATCATCAATCTGCAAGAAGTACAAATAATGGCCTCTCATTTCTGATCTATCCTCCTTCAAATGTCAACATCTTCCAATGGTGTCAATACATTTCTAGTCACAGATTCAGAAAAAACACAAAAATCAGGAGGCTGACCTCTCTAACTTCAATAAGCATATATGCTTTTTCCCCATTTAGAAAATCAGTCTGAGACTAAAAGACAGCCAGGGAACTGGCCATTTCAGAAGAAGGTCAACTATGACAGCATCTGTATGTCTCTCAGTCAAGGTTTTCTTTAAAAGAGAAGTGCTGTAGATGAATTTGTCTGTAAAGAATCATGGCCAAACCATCCAGAGATTGTCATTACTTTGACACAGGCACTAGGCAAAAGGCCAGACCATGTCTGCAGCTCATTCTAATAAGTCCCGGAGATGATAAACATGGATTCAGCTTTGGATAGTAAACAGGATAATTACTGTACAGAGGGAAAGTGTTCTAAAATGATTTTGCTGCAAAGGCTTATAGCAAGTGAAGAATCCTGCATAAGAACAGAAACCAAAAGACACTATAACATTTTTAGCCAGAATTTGCTTTACCGTGTGCCAAGCAAACTACTTGTCTCTGGGGGTTGACTACCCTGACCTCATGACTAAGCCCACCAAATGCTAGTACACTGTCCAATAAGACTACCTAAATGCCCTGTAGGGGTAGCCCTAATGGAAGGGGGAATGGGAGTTGGCGGGGCTTAGCCCTGAACTCAGGTCACAGTAATTTTGTGAAACTAGGTTTAAGTGGCCAAAGAAAGTTTTCCAGCTAGTTCAAGTAGTATTAAGGTCTGGGCGTTTTTGACCTTAATGCATTCTCTGCATTAGGGTAAAAACAGCCCAGCACCTTTTTTCTACCCAAGTCCCCCCCACCCCCAGTCTCCCCCACACTTAATGTCAGCTGCGCTCTTCCCCGCCGCCGGTCCCGAAGCGATCCTCCTTCCGGGTTGTGGGGGGAGGATACTGACGGCAGAGGAGCCATAGGCTCCTTCTGCCATCAATCAAAAAGGGAAGGGGCGTGGCCTGCCACAGGGCTGTGTGTGTCTAGGGACACACACAGCCGCTGCGGGCACGAGTGCCTCCATTAGAACGATGGGGGCACCCGCGCAGGAAGCGGGGGGAAGAGCATGGCGGGGACACACTAGAAAACAAGGAATGAAGAACTTTTAAAGAAAAAAAAAGCAACATCCTCCAGCAAAGGAGCGTCTCCTTAACCTCCTTGGCGGTAATCCCGAGGGTGGCTCGGGGTTAATTTTCAGTACCATAAGCGGTAACCCCCGAGCCACACGCGGGATTACAGCGTATCGTTACTTACCTTGTCCCTCGAGCCGCGCTGTGTCCTCCGGCCGATGCCGGCATCAGTCTTCCGGGTTCCGTCCCTTGCGAGCGTCTGCTTTGCAAGGGGGCGGAAACGGCAGGAATTTTAAAAGTAAAAATAACGGGGGGGAAAAAAAACAATAGCGAAAAAAATAGAACGAAAAAAAAATGAAATAAATCAGACCGCCAGGGAGGTCAAAGGAGAAATAAAAAAAAAAAATGGCTTTAATATCACTTTAATAGCAGGCATCTTCTGCTGTCTGCTTTTCAGTAGGACTTTTTGTTTTAATGTCTTAAGAAATATATAGCAATTTAGGTTTTGCATATATTAACTTAATGACTAAAAAAATGCATTTTAATGTTTATATTCTCTTGTTCAACCAACAGGTGGAGCTTCAGACTTCTGAAAAAATAGAAAATTGCTTACTCACTGTAGATGTCTGAGTTCATCAGAGGGACACAACTAATTAAAAAGCTGTGTGGGTTTACATCACTGCCTCCAAGAACAGGAAGCTTGGTGTAAAAAATAACTATTTGCCCTATTGTTCAACAAGTTTATTCAATAGACAGGTTTGACACCACTGGCAGTACTCAGGTAGAAAAACCACCAAGAAAAACAAACTAGATAACTAGGTGTGCCCAAGCCCTTAAAGTGACACTGAACTCAGGAGTTAAATCCTAAAAATACATTTAACCACTTAACCCAAAATCTGGATCAGCTTCTCTCTTTCATTTTCAAATCTTAACTGACCAAACTGAAGAGAGAAGCTGATTGGTTGCAATGCACAACTGCTCCAATTTTTGTCTGCTCCAGTTTTGATAAATTCCCCCCACATGTTTACACTCCCTTCCTGTCCAGGCCATTTTTCAGTATACAGCGCTGCGGTACTTTGACTGACATGCAACGCTGTACTGAACTACATTTTATTTTATACACTTACCTAGGAAATACTCAGCCAGCTTCCAGGAAGGTGGTCTGGAGTGCTGTAGCCTTGAGGGAATACTGCGACAGGTACTCGAGAACCACTCGAGCTGGCACTAAAGGATGTGCAATCCTTTAGTGCCAGCACTCAAAGGCATTGGCATTGCTAACTATCAGGCAGGGTTGTCATAGTCGATTGTTTTATAGAATTTTATCAAGGATCTGCATGTGCTCAATGGCTGGAGTGGGGAGACTACAAAAAAAAAAAAAAAACTTTTTTTCTGGAAGAGAGGAGGTTTCAATCCCTTAGGTTACTATTTTTTGTTGCAACTAGTCTCCTCCTCCTGCAAGTGGCAATATAAACCCTCACATCCATTAAAATGAACTGTGTCCCTCAATGAACTATAAAAAGAAAATACTTATTTTACAGACCTCAATAGTTTAAGCTGTAAATTACACATAGACCTGAATCAGTCAGGGCAGTGCTTCATCGTAGTGATAAAGAAAGACGGCCCACATTATAGGTATAGTAGGGTTTTTTGTTTTTAATATGCACTTCTCTTTAAACAGAACTAACCCCTAACTATATATCCTTTTCGCCTGCACACAGCGCCATCCTATGCTCTATTTAGTTCTGCAGTTGTCCATAATGCTTCAAAATGTGATCAGCTATGACACCAGCCATTTAAGAGCTTAAAAGCTTGGATGGGAGGCGACGCGACATAAGCACACTGGCAACTTTAACAGTTATCACCTACGGCATGCCTTCCGCTTTAAGGCCGGGTTCACACTTTTGCAGTGCAATAACACAAAGCATGTTGACATGCATTACTTCACACTAAAACATACCAAAAATGGTGCACGTACATTTTTTGAAAGGCAGCGCACCACTATGCACAATAGTGCTTTACCGTACTTTATGGCATATTAAAACACAGGTGTGAGGGTAAGTTGTAGTGAGGTGCCATTAAGAACAGATGGCACCCAACTTGCAACATATGTGTTTTCATGCATTGCAGTACTGAGCGCATTCCCACAGCGCAATGGTGTGAACCCAATCTTGAGCATGTACAAACACATTAAGATCATACCATTTCTAAAGTTGGTACATATGCAATGCATGAAAGAAGGTATTTACAAAAGAAAAGTATTTAAAATAAAAAAAGGTTTGTGGAATTATTTTTAACTAATTTTACCTTGTACAACTCTTGATTCTCAAAAGGTATGGTGGACCTGTAAAAATTAATGAGAACATTGTAACAGCAGGAAATAAACTTCCAATACAAAATGTAAAGACCAGAGATAAACTCACTGAATAAACTGCAAGCCCTTTTCAATATCGTCTCTTCTTTTTTGCTGCTCCATAGAAATGCCTGCTAGAAAACATGCAAATGCAAGAGTGAGAAAATGAAAACTGCAATTTGCATGACTATTTCAGCTCTCCCAGAAATTTGATTAACCTAGAATAAGCTAAACTACTGGGTATGGGAAAAACATTCTGCCAGCAATGGTATGTCAAGGTCTTAGGCCCATGTATCATCAACTTCACAGATAAATGTGAAGCACACCTGCATGTTTTTGTATTAACCGATTCACTGTACATGAAACTGCTTACCAGACCACACAAATCAACCCCTTCATGACCAGAGGTCAAAGCCTAAATACTCGGGCATTAAGGGATACTTTACTAGCATCACATCTTTACCTCCCTTTTATACATTTGAAGATTATGTTTATATTGTTTTACAGCTGTATGCCATTAACTCTTCAGCTGTTAGGACAATTTCCATTTTTCCCAAAAGCTAAAATGAACACTATATTGTATCTATAAATATTGCACCTGTAGGAGAAAAAAAAAAAAAGACAGTAGTCCTGATTTTGTAGATCTCGTGCTACTGCGATCATGTTGAACATTTATGTACAAAGCTGCTTACTTTGCTGTCCTGGCTTTGTATATGTTGGAACATGTGTCTTCAGATATTTTCTTGTACTGTCACAGCTATTCTACCAGCCATGCCCACATTAACATTGACCAACATGTAAGAAAAATTCTGACCTTGCCAACGTTGTGTTGATATTGTAAGTGATAATATTTAAAAGAGAACTTTTGGGAGCATAAAATATACTCTTCCCAATAGTTTGAGCTGGTTTGTAACACATTGGCTCTAGAGATCGAAAGCTCAGCGATCACAAACCGCTGATCGATCAGCTCATGGCTTCTCCCTGCAGAGAGCTGTGATCGTCAGTGACCGCACTCTGCAGGAATTTCCCCCTCTCCTCTCTCTGTTCCTCAAGCGCTCATGGGAGCGACAGAGAAAGGGAGAGGTAGAGCTAGCTGTCAAACAGCGGAGTGGACACTGACAATAATGTCGGGCTCTTTCCCTTCTGCAGTGTGGCTCTGCACTGTGAGCCTATAGCAGTAGCCCACTATTTGCTGAGTTTGGGTCACAGGAGGATATTAGTAAATATCCTCCTGTGACCCAAAAGAAGGTTTGGCTTTAGTTCTCTTTTGATTCTCAAACATTGTAACGCACTGGCAGAAACAAATATTAGCATCAATATGCAGACTAACAAAGAAAAAAAGAATCAGGAGAAAGTTGATTACAGGAACTAACAAGGAAGAAAAAAAAATACAGAGTCTTCCTGATAGAGACAGAATTTGTCTCCACGCTTGTTAGAATTAATGATTCTAATGCACTAGAGAAACAAGATGCTTGTAATGTTATCTTACCTCCCCAAACTGCATCATATGTTGCATCTGATAGCTTGGTAACTGGAAACTTAAATCTATCTTGAGTTCCAAAATTCATGATAGGATTTGGGTTAGTAAACTGAGTAACAAAGTTGTCTCTGCTTTGAAGATGATTTACTAGCCTGTCGTTTCCAGTTATAACACTTTGGTGGCTCTTATCACTTTTATTTGTCATCAGTTCCCTTGCAGGTGAAGAAACCTTTGCTGAGGGAAGTGAATCTTTTGAAGGTAGGACTACTTTCATCATTGAAGGTGGCAGTACATTTAGCTGTCCCTTTGTTTCCAAGGAAGCTTCCTTTCCAGATAGCAAAACCTTGGTTTCTGGAGGTAGGTCCTTTACAGCTGTTAGCAACGTTGCTGCTGGCAGAACCTTTGATGGTAGAGGAAGCTGCTTCCTGGCTGGAGGCTTGTCTTTTGAAGAAGGTGGCTCCCTTGTAGATGCCAGGCTCTTTTCCAACAAAGAAAGTTCCTTTGTAGCCAATTGCACATTTGTTGATAGTGGAAGTTCCTTTGCAACAAGTGGTGGTTCCTTCACCTGTGAAGGTTTCATTCCACCCAGCAACTTTTTGGTTTGCTTAAACGGCTCCATTGCAGATGGCAACAATACTTCTTTTGATGATAGCTCCTTTGCAGAACAAAGCACTTTTGTTTCTGGAAGCTGTTCTGGTGGCCCCTTTTCAAGTACAGGGGGGTCCTTTGAAGATGTGGTCTTATCTGCAGATGTTTTTGAAGGTGCCGAGCTCCCCTTTTCTGGTGGTTGCACATCATTCTTAGCTGGTGGGTCTACTTCTGTAGCTGGGAGTTCTTGGTGACCGTCTACTGCTGGAGCAACCATGATCCAATACCCCAAAGGACAATCATCACAACGGATAAGGGTTGGGCAAGTCTTGGCATCAATTTTCCCTTCGGCTTGTATAAGCAGAGACTGGCAAATACTATCATCAGATTTCACAGCATCAATAATTTCTACAAGGCCCCAATTCAACGCTCTAGCCATAATCGAGCATATGACCCCATCAGGCATGTCTGCAGGAACGCAGCTAATGAAAACAGTTCTTTCGGGATCTGCATCCTTCCGTAAACACCATTTAAATGCTTCTAGTTCGACACCCTCTTCTAGCAAATCACTCAATATATTTAATACTTCTTCTGCAGACGTATCTTCGGTCTTCAGGCCACGAGATCGCTTTTTCTTTGCAGACCTTTTAGAGGACATTTTATCACCACAACTTAGATCACTGTCTAGAATCAGACCTTTCCATTAGTTCTTGTGATGGGAGATCAAAACTAGGAAGTTGTGATCATTGATACGTCAGCACAGTCTGTTAAGGTGAAAGCTGAAAAAGTGGTAGCAATCCCTTTCTCCCGATTCCCTTAGGACTCTGAAGTCAGATTCATCCAAAACATATAGCAATGCTTCACTATTACTTTCGATGTACTTACACCGTCCCCGGTCTGTTTTCAGGATCAAATCATTACAGCGCCGGCTTCTCTAAACCCTAATACGAAGCTAACAGTAAAGAAGCGAGTAATGACGATTTCGATTTAAGGCTAGAAAATACATGAATACAACCCCCCATCTATCAGCCATTCGTATAGCGCTACACGAACTACAAGCACACTCAACTAACTCGTAGCGGAAACAGTCCTCAGCCAGAGACATACTGCTCAACCGCTAGAGGACAAACTATCATCGCCTAACCTAAGACTCCATCCAGCGCCATTTTATTAAAGCATTTCCTATATAGCCTATGAATTTCGGTCTCCGGACCTACAGTCAAAGCAAAAGAAACTCAAGAGAAGACAGATGTCACAGCAAATTACTTACATCTAGATTTCTAGTGTTAAAAATGACTAGGACTAAAGCTGTTCCTAGCTGACAGCACAGGAAATAAACTCAAACTCCGCCTTTATTAGCAGAGCGATCTACCTAGCAACAACCAATTAACCCCGAACGTTCCAAGCTTTGCTGAAGATCAACTAAATAAAAGCGTGCAAAACGTGATCGTTCAGTGCAGCTGAATACACTATACAATCTAGTTGTACAATTTAAGATTTACCACGACTATGCAATAGGATGACACAGCTGAACACTGTATTCAATTGCTAGCAAATCAGGCAAGCCCTTGCAGTGCATTGTTGATGGTAGTTCTAAAGAAGATTGTAGACTGTGTAGTGCATGGTCACCTTTACAGAGTTACATTCCATCTTCCTAGCACATCCGTGTACATTACTAGGCAAGCCTATGACAGTAATACATACAACACTCATTACACTAACATGCTTATTAAGAAGTCCAGGCTGCACAGATATAGCAAGCTTAATAAGTGTGTCATTTTCTAAACTTTACAGTTGAATTGTAATGTAGATTTCAGAACCTTTTACAAAGCGAGTTTGCATGCTTGTTATTACAGGATGACACAGGCTGGCATAGTCCTGATAATAATGTGAAAAGCACCAACAGAGAAAAGTCAGCACGTGACAGAAGGTGGACTGAACTAAGCTGAGAGCTGTCATCAGTCCACACTGACTTCTTACCTTCTGTGTCTTCCTCTCTCCTTCATGTATGCATTTTCCCTGTAGGCCTTTTACTTTCTCTTATTTTGTAGATAAGAGACGGCTGGAAGCGGGAGGATTTCTTGACTTTCGTTTCCAGGTTTCAGAGTGACTTTTGAATGCTCCGCCTAGATCACCAGTTCTGGATGAATCTCACAGAGCAGGGTCATCCTTCACAGTTGAGCTGCCTCTCAACCAGTGTTCATTTTGACAGCAAATTCCAATTTCGTTTTAGTCATAGTGTTTTGACTAAAATGCCATTTAGTTTTAGTCATATTTTAGTCATCTGAATTGTTTTACTTTTAGTCGGCTGAATATCATAAGATTTTAGTTGACTAAATCTACAGTATATTTAATCTACTCAAATCTACTGGATTTAGTTAAAGAGTCATTTAAGAATTTCTTTAGAATTTCCAATCTCATTATATACCCCTGGAGTAGGCATCTGTTAACTTGTTACTACTTATGGTATTAGGTTTGAACATGCAATACAGACACAGATTTAACTGTTGTGATATACACTGCTCAAAAAAATTAAAGGAACACTTTGAAAACACATCAGATCTCAATGAGGAAAAATATCATGCTGGATATCTACTGTATACTGGGCTGGGTAATGTGTTAGGCCTTGTTCACACCAAATGCAGAGCAGATCCGGTCAGGTTTCTGCACACGCACGCTAGTCTTTTAGACGCGTTTTTGATGCGTTCCGGGCTCTTTTTTAAGTTTAAAATGGGCTTTCAGTGTGTTCCAGGCATTGGCATGCGTTTTTGATGCGTTCCAGAGCAGGTAAAATAGGGCCTGCTGCAGTTTTTTCACCTGCTCTGGATCTGCTCTGCAACTGCACGCTGCGATGTGAACTGGAGCAAAAAATACCATTGGAATATGCACCAGCATAGGCTCTGACAATGGGTCCAAGGATTTCATCCCAATACCTAATGACAGTCAGGCATTGTCTAGCCTGTAGAAGTCTGTGCATCCCTCAATGGATATGCCTCCCCAGACCATCACTGACCCACCACCAAACCGGTCATGCTGAACATTGTTACAGGCAGTATAACGTTCTCCATGACGTCTTCAGACCCTTTCACGTCTGTCACATGTGCTCAGGGTGAACCTGCTCTCATCTGTGAAAAGCACAGGGCGTCAGTGGCTGACCTGCCAATTCTGGTGTTCAATGGCAAATGCCAATCGACCTCCACAGTGCCGGGCAGTGAGCACAGGGCCCACTAGAGGACGTCGGTTCCTCAGGCCACCCTCATGAAGTCTGTTACTGATTGTTTGGTCAGAGGCATTCACACTAGTGGCCTGCTGGAGGTAATTTTGTAGGGCTCTGGCAGTGCTCATCCTGTTCCTCCTTGCACAAAGGTGCAGTAGTTCTAGCCGACCTGTGACAATGAGACTGTCACAGGATGGATCAGTAGATTGGGAGGTGAGCGAACACATACCGCCATTCGCTCACCTCTCAATCCTGTCACAGCCCTCTGCCGTGACAGGGGAGGGGCTGGATTCCCCACTCCCCGCTCCGATCCGCCAGCGCTAACTGGCGGATCAGATGGGGGAGGGGGTAGGTACAGCTGGCTCTGCCTCTAGATAGGCAGAGCTAGCTGTCACTCACGCAGCTGGGCGGATCCAGACATAATTGTCGGGATCCGCTGAGGCGTCTCAGTATACCACGAGCAGTAGCTCGCGGTATACTGAGCTTAGGGTGACTAGTTTGTGTCCTCCAGTTACCCTAAGGAGAACTATGGGGAAAAGCCTTAACCCCATAGTTCTCCTTTAACACCAAAGCAGCTGAAACTGATTAACAACCCCCTCCGCTACTTACCTGACCTCAGGGCTGTAGCTACCATGGGGCGAGTGAGGCACTTGCCTCAGGCACAGCTGAGAGGGGCCGTAGCCAGGCCCAGCTGCGCTCCCTCGCCCCTGTTGCCATAGTGAGCACAGGGTGCCATTGGCAACAGGAGCGCACGCACACGCACACATATTATTAGACATGTACAACGACTAAAAATTAGTTTCGGACAAAATGAACGGAAACTAAAAATGTTTTTTTATTAGTTTTGCCAAACTAAACAAATTTTTATGCTATCCTGGATTTGACCACCAGCGCGTTCTGTGTGTGCGGCGTTGGGTGACATAACACGTCTGTTGGGGGGCACAATTTTCTGTTCTTGCCTCGGGCGCAAAAGCAGCTAGCTACGGCTCTGCTTGACCTGATCAATATCCCAGGAGTTTCATGTCTTACCCCTTATGGACAATTGTCACAAAATTGCATCAAACCACTGCCGGCGGGAATGCAGCCGAGGTGGCGCGTATATTCCGCCAATGCCGGTAAATGCCTATTCAATAGGTACCAAAGATTGTTTTGGGAGCACTGATCCCGCCATGTAGCAGAGTTAGCTACATCCACTTGAAGTACGCAAAGTGTCAGCACGGTTGTGCACGTGGATGCTGACTGCTAATTGTGAGAAATTGTCTAAATTTGAGGTATGTTTTGTAAGATAAGAATACGTAACAGCTTATTGTTTGTTGCTACTGCTTATATATATGTGCAGATTTTGCTTTGTCGCTTTTTCGCGACATTAGGCACTTATGGCTGCATATGAACAATATGATATTTAGGTGTAATCTGCTTGATTACGTAAAAAGTTGATATTTCGGCATTTTGTTTATAAACTGCTATGATTATAGCAGATTGTCATTCATTTCAAGAATAAATGTCAAAATAACTTTTGGGTGGGGTTGATGCTCTTGATGCATACTACAGCATTCACATACAATCGAAACAATATTATCATAAGTTTTTATTTCATTTTGTCGATATGGTAATAGTAAACAGTTGGTTATTGTATCTATGTGATTGTAATTCAATGGAAGTTCAGAGAAAGAAGCAGAAGGATTTCCTTGCTTTTAGAACATCAATTGCACAGGCACTCTGCATGCAAGGCAGGGATATGTTAAGGAGAAGAGGGGGCGCCCTTCATCTGATGTTGAACAGAATTTCGAAAAGAAGAAACATTGAGGACCAGCTAAGGCTATTCCACCAGTGGAAGTTTGTTCAGATACTGTGGGTCACTGGCCAGTGGTTGAACGTGGACGGCAACGCTCCAAACGGCCAAATTGTAAGGGCGAGACTGTAATCAAATGTTCAAAGTGCAATGTTCACCTGTGCCCCGACAAGAACAAAAACTGCTTCAAAGAATTCCCGAGTAAAACTATTTCTTCTCATGTGACTTTTGGTTAATTTTATGACATTGTACTGATTTTGTGATCATTTTTATAATTTTAATTGTTTACTGAAGGTACTGGTCAATACATTTGTGTTATTACTAATATTCCTAATTTGCATCATTTGTTTTATTACTATACACATCACATCCGGGTCCATTGACTGGAGATGACATCAGCGGCTGGAAGCCTGCTGATCTCTCTCCGATAAGTCGGGAGACCCGCCGTGTGATTGGCGGAGGGCTACGGTAGTTCCAATATTCAAAAAAGGGGGCTAGATGCCAACCAGGGAACTATAGGCCGGTCAGTCTAACATCAGTAGTTTGTAAACTATTAGAAGGTATAATTAAGGACTATTTGGTAAAATTTGTTAAGGATAAGGGCATAGTTAATGACAATCAGCATGGGTTCAGGAAAGACCGTTCCTGCCTGACTAACTTGCTAACTTTTTATGAGGGGGTAAGCAGAGATATGGACGGAGGTAAGCCGGTAGATGTGGTATACCTGGATTTCTCAAAGGCATTTGATACGGTATCGGTCACAGGCCCGCACAGGGGACAGTGGAGCCTGGAAGATGGCGGCACGGGGAGGGGAACACAGCACTGCACTGTACATGCGATCAGATGGCTGTACAGCTGACGGATTGCTTGTCTTTAAACAGCAATCGCCTGCTGTTTAACCACTTCAAGACCAGGTGTTTAGACCCCCTTCCTGGCCAGGCCATTTTTCAGTATTCAGCGCTGCGGTAGCAGAGGAGAGGGGACCGAAGGGAGCTTGTGTAACGATCTCCCTCTGATCCGACATACTGATCCCGGGCTCGCACCGGGCACGGCGGAGCCCGGGAACAGCGGGACAACGGCGGGGGGGGGGGGAACCGATCGGCACCCCATACACGCGATCCACCGGCTCTACAGCCGGTAGATCGATTGTATGGTAACAGGCATCTGCCATTTCCCGCCTGTGTGGAGGATCGGGACACTCGTGGTGTATCGGGCATACATCACGATAGTCCCGATCCTCCTGATCCCTGGATCCACATGTAAGTGCCATTACATTGATTCTCTGCTATATTTTGTCCAATTAGCCAGTGCTCCATTGTTGTTGTTGCGCCCTTCGTGTTCCTTTGTTGAAATATTACTTGTGGCATTTCACTAAAGTTCTAAAAAACAAAAGTGCGATGCAGTTCGATCGGATCGAGCACATCTGCACTGTCCGGACACACACACACTAGCAGCTGTGCGGTTGAGCGCGGCTGCTAGTGTGAACAAGCCCTTAAAGTGTAGTTTTTTTGTTTTGGAAGATTGAAGAAGAATTTGAACAGGGTGGGCAACTAAGGGCCTACAGCTTTTATGGAACGACAAGCCCCATGATACAGGCATGACTGCCAAAGGCAGATGCATGTTGGGATTTATAGTTAAAGCACAGTTGGAGGCAGGGGCGAATCTGCTGCGAGGCAAACAAGGCGTTTGCCTGGATCGGCAGATTCGCTGAGGGTGAGAGGGCCGGAGTTGCCCGCCCCTGGATTAGAATCTTTTTGCTGTCTGGGTCCCCGTTAAAGCACAAGAAAAAAAGAAAAGGTGCACCGAAATGATATTCTCAAAACTGAAACGAAACGGAAAATTAAAAAAAATGTCAGGCCGAAACAGAAACCAAAACTTTTTTTTTTCTAGCCTTTTCAAATTTTTTAAAATAAGTTATTTTTATTACATGTTTGTATTTTTTTACTTTACTGTTGGGGGCTTCGTGGAAATATATTGGTCTAAACAGATACCTGATATTTACATTTAAAAATAGAAAAGAGATTTAGGACACAATCTCTTTTTCTGCAGCCCGTGTTATAAATGAACAGGAATCCTCTATACTGAGTGTTCCTGTTCAGTCATAACTTGTGGAAATAGTATGTTGACCATGTCCACAACCATGAATGAACAGAAAGCGATGTAGATCACTTCCCATTCATTCATCATTGGGGACACAGTACACATACTATGTCCTCAATTATTTACAAACACTCAGCAATCCAGTTCCAGTTATGGTATTCTTATTAAGGGGCATGCCACTATTTCTTTCCTGAGTGGGTCTAGCCAGTACAGGTGGAAAATCTCTTAGGAACACTCCCATATGCGGGCATAAATCTGGGCGTAGACTGTCCATGACCATGTCATGAAAATTGACTATTTTTGCTTAATCCTATCAGAAGTTTGGAGAAGTTCAAACAGAATTATGGACTGAGGCTTGTCATTCCTGTGATTGTTGGGTGACCTATACCTGGGGAACTCAGTATAACAGCTGGTTTGGCGTGGAGTGTGTGGTGATTTGTTGACAGTGGGTCAGTTAGTGTTGGTAGCCTGTTAGGTTGCACATGTCCATTGGCCACGCTACCTGGGCCCTATGTCACACGGACCTTAGGTGTGGGAAGTTACCCTGCCAGGGACCCACAGAAGCAGTGTAGGCCACGGAAGCAGTGGAGGCCTCCTATGCAAATGTGAATTAGGACCCCTGCCCAGGTGCTTAGAGTCAAAGTATGGAACCTAAGCATGTTGTAGAGCCTGCAGGGTGAGTTGAGAGCTTGTCACACTTGCAAAGCTATTGGCTGGGGCAGTGGATATTATGTAATCATGTTGGCTAAATAGAAGGCATCTGTGTGGGAAAGAGTGGAGATTGATCAGTTTTGCCCTAAGGTGGCCATACACTGTACAACCATCGCAAGACCTTAGTCTTGCGATGGTTGTAAAGTGATTTAAAAAAACGTACAATCTGCCCATCTTGGGCAGGCAGATCGTACTTTTCATCATCGCAAGCCCGCCCCCCTGAGGGGCGGGCTTCTGATAACCGCAATGCTGAACGGGCAGTGTGCGTGTGCGCACACCGGCCCGTTCGGCATTTGTCTCCCGAGCACCGTTCAAACCAGCCGAAAATCGTACGATTCTCGGCTGGTTTTCTAGCATGCTCCTTAGACAAAAGACGTGCGACCGTACAGTAGAAACGGTCGCACGTCTTTGTCCACACTGCTCGATTCTCGTATGATCGAGCAGTGTATGAGCGCCTTGACAGGTCAGGAGGATATAAACTTGCACAGTTATCCTTAAAGTGAACCTGTACCCAGTTCATGCACACTAAAGTTTTTGCATATTCTGGACAATCAGTAAAAGCCCTTTAATGTGTATTTCCTTTTTTGAGAAACCCCCCCTATATGTATGCTTTGTGCTTATATTCATATACAGTATACCTAAAACAAAAATATTTCCTATCTTTTAGATGTGCCTGTGTGGTAGACTGTTGGAAGCTCCTCTCAAAGTGACAGGAAACTCTCAGAAAAACTAGGGACACTCTGAGCTCCCGCTCATTAACACACAATGCTTCTTGATCTTTAACCCTTTGTTAGGGCAGACAGCGTTCAAATATAGTTATTTGTCATTATCTGTATATTGCAGTATATACAACTGATAATAAGTGTCAGCCAACATAGTACAGACAGGATCAATTGTATTACCATTAATCTCCCCACCCTTGCATTGCAGAAGGAAATTCAGTATGTAGAAAAAACTTTCTTTAAGACTAGAAATTGTAATATGGAAGCAGCATTTTTGTTTTAGGTATGCTATATGAATAAGAACATGTAACAGATATCTATGAGCACTGTGAAGAAATTAATTTTCAAAGGTTACAAGACTGACATTGAACGTAGCTTTTTTTCTATGAGAACAGATGGTAGGAGGCTGTCAGCCTAATAATGTAAACATTAAAAGCAGCTAGAGTAGTCAGGGATGAGTTGTCTTAAAGATCCTTTACTTCTTGTTAAGAATATGTACATAGTTATTTTTAGTCTTGGCAAAGGTGCAATTGAATCAGCTTTGAAGCACAGTATGTTTTTCAATGTTTTATAGGAAACCATAATCTTTTTGAAATGTAATGGGTTTTTTTGTTAGATCTGTTATGATCTTCTGCCTTTTTGTGCCTTTTCTGTCCCAACCTTTTCCTTTTTGATCCTTGTTTCCTTTTTTTACTCATGTCCTTTCCCTAAGGCTTTCCTCTTCTTCCCTTCCTAAAGGTGCCCATACACTGCACGATTATCGTACGATAATCGTATGCAATCGGGTTTTCGTACGATAATCGAGCAGTGTGAACGGAGACGTGCAACCGTTTCTACTGTACGGTCGCACGTCTTCTGTCGAACCAGCATGTTCGAAAACCAGCCGGGAATCGTACGATTCTCGGCTGGTTAGAACGGTGCTCGGAAGACAAATGCTGAACGGGCCGGTGCGCACGCGCACACTTCCCGTTCAGCATTGTGGTCATCGGTCATGGCTAATCAGGAAGCCGGGCAGTTCTTCCTCGTAACATGAAAATGCCTTTCCATGAGATCTCCTGAGATTGCAGATGAGATTTCCCAACACTGCTCTGCTGGTGTAACCTTCCCAAGATGCAACGCTTTGGCACATTACATCATTTGTGCCAGAACTGGACCAGGAGGTAGATAAACTCTATTTGTAAGTAAATGAAAAACAAGTTTGTTTAACTAATGAATATAAGATAATTTTAAATCATGTAAAACAAAAAACAGACAGTGCGTTCTCCTAGTGTAAAAACGTTTATTGAAAGAGTTTAAAGATTCTTCCATAAAAACTACTCACATTAGGATGAGCAACATAGTGTCTAACACACTAGCTCTGAGGAAGGGGAAAGCTCCCCCGAAACGTGTCAGCTTTCTGGTTGCCTTTGGGATCTGTTTGTCAATATGTTGCTCATCCTAATGTGAGTTTTTATGGAAGAATCTTTAAACTCTTTAATAAACGTTTTTACACTAGGAGAGGGTGCGGTCTGTTGTTTGTTTTATGTGAGGATGCTTCCTGGTGGCCTTGAGGCGGCAGCCTTTTCCCTCTATGTTGATGTGGAAGAATTTCCTTTACTGGACGCTGTGTTGTACACTACTCTACATGATTTTAAATCAGCATTCAGAGCTGCATGCTGATGTGATTTTTGGTAATTGGGAGTAAAGATCCACTTTGCAGTAGCATTAAAGTCTGGGCTGTTTTTACCTTAATTCATTCTGTGCAGTAAGGTAAAAACCGCCCAGTACCTTTGTCTCTCCCTGTCCCCCCCACACTTACCTGTCACCGCCACAAGCGATCCTGTTCCCCATTCTTCCTCGTTACGGGAGAGGATACTGATAGCAGAGGAGCCATAGGCTTCTTCTGCCATCAATCAAACTGTTGGGCGGAGAGGAGGGGCGTGGCCTGCAGCAGGGCTGTGTGTCTATGGATGCTCACAGCTACTGCAGGCACGAGCACAGGGCCGGATTTACTCCCTCTGCAGCCCCAAGGCCAGGTTCCTCAATGCGCCCCCCTGTACGCAAGCTGCATACAAGTGATCTCAGCGAAATCGCCAAGATCATTTGTACAAAACAAGCGGCGGCTTCCCCGCTGTACATTTAGCTCTGCTTGTAGAAAACAGCTACCCGGCCGATGCCCAGAACTGCATGTCCCAGACGTCGGGAGATAGGAATTCCTCACCCCTGCTGCCCCCTCTACTCCCTGCTGCCCCGAGGCCAGGCCTCGGTTGGCCTTGTGGGAAATCCGGCCCTACACAAGCATACACAGGTGCCTCCACAGCAGCTGCTTAGCTGATGGCGGCACCCGCGCAGGGGGCAGTGGGGATGAGTGCTCCAGGAAACTGCTAGAAAACGAAGAACTACACATTTTTAAAGAAGATTTATGCAAAGGTGGACCTCCTAGGTGGAAACATAAGATAAACCCTGAAACTTTAATATCCCTTTAAGGCAGGGGTCTCAAACTCAATTCCCTCCAGTGCCACTCAACACATTTTTTTCTCCAATGGGGGCTGCTCGCCAAATTTCAAACTTTAAAAGGAGAACTATTAGGTGAGGGAAATCACTCAGCCTCATAGTTTGAGCTGACGTGTCACAATGAAACTGTCACATGTCGGCTCAATAGATCGAGAAGTGAGCGAACGCATACCGTCGCCCGCTCACTTCTCGATCCTGTCCATGCAGAGAGCCGTGACTGTCACTCACGGCTCCCTGCAGGGATTCCCCCACGCAGCTGGGTGAATCTCGACAGTAATGTCGGGATCCGTCCAGGCTGCGGCGGTCTCAGTATAACACGAGCTCTAGCTCGCGGTATACTGAGCTTTGGGTCACAGGAGGATGCTAGTTTATGTCCTCCCGTGACCCTGAGGAGAACTATGGGGAAAAACACTTACCCCATAGTTCTCCTTTAAAATAAAATGTAACTAAATGTGATATGGTACTACGGACCCCAATACACGCACAATAAGGCCCCATTCATATCTGTAGGTTTAGGTGCGATTATGGATTCCTGCGTCAGAAACTTGTGTTTTCCTGCAGCAGGAATCCCTAATCTGGCGTTTAAAAGCGGCAGCTGTCACCTATTCAAGTTAATGATCAGGTGACAGCAGTTGCACGTAAACGCCTGCTGACCGCATGTAATGATATGTGATATTATTACATGCGGTTAGAAAACACTCTCCCTGGATACACAATCATTGCGTTCAGGGAGAGTGATTGATTCCTAACCAAATGTAATAATATCACATATCATTACATGCGGTCAGCAGGCGTTTACGTGCAACTGCTGTCACCTGATCATTAACTTGAATAGGTGACAGCTGCCGCTTTTAAACGCCAGATTAGGGATTCCTGATGTAGGCAACACATTATTTTTATATATATATAATTCCCAGTCCCCCCTCCCACATATAACAATATCATTCCCAGTCTTCCCCCAGTCCCCCCCCCCCCCCGTAAATAAAAAACACAGCCCCCTCTCCTGCTTACCTTGTTGTAGGGAGGAGGCTGTGAGCCACGATCACCAATCCCTGGTAAACTAGTGGCGATTAGTAATGTCTGCTGCAGACCTTACTAATCTAATAAATCCTTTCGGCCAGCGTTTAGCTAAGACGCCGGCTGAAAGGATTCGAGTGCTGGCACAGAAGCAGCTATGCATCCGACAGAGATGCAGACCGTGTAGCTGCTCCCGCATGTCTGGTACGCGGTCCGTTGCTGCGTACCAGACTTGTGAGCTGGCTGCGGGCCACATAGTACCGGCTTGCGGGCCGCAACTGACCCACGAGCCAGTACTTTGAGACCACTGCTTTAAGGGGTCACATTTGGCCCATTTCTTTGGACTGTTTATTAGGCCTTTTCTCCTTCCTATTTTTCTGCTAATCCCACCATAGCCACGATTTCCTGCAGAATGGATATGAAGAGTTGGTGAAATTTTACACAGACCTCTGGTGAGGAGTGCTAGAGGTGGAAAAGAGTGAGGTGCTGGCACTAAGGAGGAGGGTTGGTGGTGCTGGCAGTGGAGAGGAGAGGTTGAAGAAAATAGAGTGGCTTCACAGGGCATGTTTCACCCTTCCCAGATAAAATTGGGGGATCTACTGCCACCATCCCAGAGGGAGCCCCAAATATAGGTTCTGCACGTGGAGGTAGTATTTTGTTTTTCTTTTTTTTAAAGCAAACACAGCCAGGGGGAAGGCAACCTGCAACCTTTAACAAAAAAAAAAAAAAAA